>NC_057804.1:157528350-157554356 GCF_018294505.1 Triticum aestivum | reverse complement strand
TTTAAAGGCATGTATGTGGTGTCGCTCAGACGCTCGACTGTGGCATTTCTTTTAAAGCCCTGTATGTGGTGTCGCTCAGACGCTCGACTGTGGCATTTCTTTTAAAGCCCTTTATGTGGTGTCGCTCAGACGCCCGATTGTGGCATTTCTTTTAAAGCCCTTTATGTGGTGTCGCTTAGACGCCCGACTGTGGCATTTCTTTGTTGTTTATTTCATAATTTTAATATTGCTAAGTTATTGCATATTCATAATTAACATGCTTACACGCATCCGAGTTATATTTATATTTTTTTGACTGACATCATGAGTATAAAATATTTTCAGCACATTATTATATTATTCGTGTGTTCATAATGTTTGCGAGTACATTCAAAGTACTCACTGGCTCGTCCCTGGCTATTGTCTTGGCTAGATTTCTTGCGCGGAGAGGAGCGACTGTGATGACAGCCCAGAACCTATGCAACGGTGATAGCAGCCTCGCGAAGGTAGGAGTTAACCTGGTCAGCTGTTCCCGTGGGAAATGGAGTTCCATGGACACTGATGTTTCACAACCCGCTTCCGCCATCAACCACTAGAAACCATTTGTTGTACTCACAGACCAGAATGGTCTTGTACTACATATTTTGTATTTGCTTGGAATTTATGTATCAAGTTGGAGCCTCATCAGCTAACAGTAATCCTGGGGCTGATGAGCACGACGGTCTCTTTCTGGGATTTGATAGCCGGAAAAACCGGTCGTGACAGACTTGGTATCAGAGCCAGGCTGACCATTGGCTAATCCTATCTTAGCCAGGTCAAAAAGCTTAGGCAAACCAACCCACCAGACCTTAACCAAACCCCAGCCGAGCTTCTCATACAAGATAGCCACACAGTGACCCCGACACTTTTGGCAGTCGGTGCCCAACCTATCAACCTAGCCTGTCGATCACGCGCCAGTAACCAGCGCCCAAGATGTCTACTTCACAAGCGTGCGAAGGAAGACTCCGTTCCCTTTTTCTATAAAAAGGGCACGCTAGCCCCAACCCAGCACGGCACAACCTCTTCCCAATCCTAGCCACAATGCCTGGTCCCATAGTGCACAATGAGACCACAGCAACCAACCTTGGAGGTTTTGTGACCATACTCGCAAACCTCACCCGTCGTGCCTATGCATTAGAAGAGCCCCCAGAATATGTTGTGTACCAAGGGTCCATGAGCGGTGAGAACCGTCAATTCTGGGCCACTATGCACATCTACGGTAGGGGTTTATCTCCAGAATGCCCCTACAAGTTCACTGGAAGAAAAACTTCCTTCGAGCCACAAGCCATCCAGCTAGCTGCTCGAGAGGCTATAGTTCAACTCCGGCAGTTGTCGCCCAGAGTTAACTGTCGCTCGTTCTACTACTACCCCAGGCGTGAAGGGTATGGCAGACCACCCCAAGTTGCCAGCGGAGACCATGAGACGGATCCCGCGTTGTTGCACCTAGTGCGCTATGTAAGGGCACTAGAGACATTGTTTGATTAGATCACTATTGATCTGATCGCAACTCGAGGAGAGCTGGTTCGCTGAGCCCCGGCAAGCAGGGAAGCCAAGTCCGACGCTGACAACCCAGTCGTGCTGTTTGGACACCCGATCAAGACCCTAAGGTCAACTCCAACCAGCGACCAAGGTGTCTTGATGACCCCAGAAGTGCTTCAACGCCTTTTGGGAACACACTCCAACGGGATTGTGGCCAACAATCCCCGTGATGATCATCATCGCTGCCCCGACCCTGCAGTTCCTCTGCCATCTCTGACTAATCCCGGTAGTGAGACCCGTGGAGAAGCCTCGACATCCACCAGACACGCCCGTTTAGACGTAAACGAGTTAGACTAATCTGTATGAGTAGTACCGAGTCTCAGTGTATCCTCGTTTTGTAATCATGCGACCTTGTTTATAAACGCAGCTCGTCGTTGTGCCTCTGTTTTAATAGTAGCCGTGCGTATTTTATCAGCGCATAGTTGCTTATTTTCCAGGCACAGCTACCAAAACCAACCCTGACGACAACCACAGTAACACGTCTCTTTTTGAGAAATGTGTATCTGCGGCTTCAACCCTGACCTTTGGAGCAGAAATGACAAAATTCTTTACCTTTCACCACGGTAAAGTGGTCCAGCTCTGGTGCTATAAAAAGGCCACCTTGTGATCTTACCCAGCACCCCACATCTTGTGCACCACCCTCACAACCTTTTTCCTGTCATGCCGAGCCCCAGTATTCATCTGAGAACCCAGATGCAACCCCAGGTAGCTTTGTCAAGATATTGTGGGACTTTACCCGCAGTACTATGGGTTCTACCTATCCACCCCAGTACGAGCTGTTCAAATCGAGAATCACTTTTTCCACCTCGGAATATTGGGCAGCAGTACACATCCCTCCCGTAGACTCCAATCAAGATCCAACAGAAGTTTCCTTCGTGGGGAAATCTATGCCAACTCCACACCTGGCCATAGAAGCTGCTGCGAAAGAAGCGATTGCTCGCCTTCGATCCGCAGTGCCATATGCCCGCGAACGAGGATATTATTACTTTCCGAGCCATGCAGCACCCGGAGGAGTAACATCTTTCCCCGGTGGCTGGATTGAGAAAGACCCAGTACTGGCCAACCTTATCCAGTACATCATCGCTCAAGAGCATTTGAACCAGCGAGTGATGGATTATCTCCAGAGTCTTGCTGATTTGAATCCTCAGGTTGCAATCGGCAGACCACTGAGGCCCGATCCGGAGAGACTCATACATCGACTGGTCAATCCACTTCCTCCAATTGAGGAGGAGTATATCCCTTTACCAGAAACATTTTATCAGGACCCCGTCCAGTTACCATTTTCATTTTAGACGTCACTGTTGTGTTGTTATTGTAGCATTTATTACTACGTTGTAACTTGTGCATGGTACCTTGAATTTTTGCGACGAGTCGTACATTTAGTTTCTATTAGTATGACTAGTTTTCTTCGTGACTAACTTGTGTAACCACGAAAATCCTAGACTGAGATTTCTTTTCCCTGAGTTACTACATCGGTTATCCCCTCACTACATGGATTATTTTTATTCGCGCAGCACCACGACAGCAGACTCACAACCACTCGAGCACGTAAGGAGTATATATTTTTCACAACGGCTCTTAGCAAATCTCGAGGACGAGATTTTTCTTAAGGGGGTTAGTATCTATAACACCCCAAAAATTTAACCAGGTTTTAGTTATTAAATTTTTTCCAAGGGTTTAAAATTTTTGCCTGCAAGAATAATTCGGTTGATTCAAAACCTTTCTTTTAATATTAAGGATTTTTTTTCAAGTGGATCCTTCCAAGCATATTGAACTTCTATGCCATCTCATTAAAACATTTCCTAATCAGTAGGTTTAATTATTAAATTTATTTCACCCTGTGCTTTAATCATTAAAAAGACTTGTTTTAAGTTGGAGCTCTTTTTGTACTACAACCATTTGATAAATTTAACTAAAATCCAACCAAAATTTGGAGATGTCCTGTGATGCCTCTAAATAACTTTTATGCAATAATATAGTTCATTCATTGCATATTTTGAGTGCTACACATGTTTTTCTTCTCTGGTCTAGTAGGCATTTTTGCACTGCAACCCTTTTAAATATTTGTTTCTAGCTTCCACCAAAATTATGGGATGTCAGTAGCAGCATATGATTCCATTATATGCATAGACCCAATGATGTTCGTTGAAAATTTTGAGTGTATCAACCTCATCTCCATTCTGGTTCATCATGATGATTTGTACAGCAACTATATTATTGCTTGCTCTTTGGCCCTTGATTCTTTCTCCTACTTGTAGTCCTCCATGCTAAACCCCTAAGTCCAGGAGCATACAACCATTGGCATATTTTTGGTTCATGAAATAATGCCATTCACATCCTGTCCAGATTTGAAGTTTTTCAAAACTTGCACTAGCAAGTTTCTCCTTTTTGCAAACTAACCTCACCACCCTCTTGTGCATCCAAGGAGACACTGATCTGGAAGATTTGGCTCCTCCAAGAATAGCCTAAGTACCTGTGGTATTTTGTCAAACACCTGGAGTGCATGATCAGTTTTGACATGTATTGTTGTTGGCATTGTGAACTTGGTCTCCTGACCAAACCACCATGTCCCTTGTTACCCTTACTAAACCTAGACTAGCCCTGGTTCTTTCCAGCCTCAACCATGACCTCTAGGCCACCCTGGCAGTTCGTTGAGCACATCCCGGGCATGCTCTGGACGCGCCCAGAGCGCGCGTATTGCACGAGCAGCGCCCGAGCCGCCGCGTCACTCACCCCAGCCCGTGACCGACCGCAGCCGGCACGCTGTGTCCCCTTGCGCGCAGCATGCTCCCCACTCACCGCAACGCGCCAAGCAGAGCCTCGCCGCGTCCCCGGCAAGCCAAGGGCTAGCCGCCACGGCCGCCCGACAGCCCTGACTCAGGCCAGCGCCGCCCAAGCCACCCCGTCTCGCCACCTGCCCTAGTGAGCAGTACGTGCTCATCCGCAAGCATGTTCCCAAGCTCCCGTCGTCGCCACGACCCCCCTGCTGCTACAGAACGTCGGTTCGCCGTTGTTCTTATCACCAGCTGCCTCGGACCACCCTAGCCACACTATATAAGGAGACCCAAGCTCAAGCCGCTCGGAGGGAGCTTCACACCGTCTCGCTAGTGCCCCCCTAGCCGCCAATTGGAGGGGAGCAGGCCATCTTCAACCTCTCCGGCGACTCCAGCCGCCGCCACTAACCAGGCCATTCCAGCACAACGAAGGCATCCCCCTCTCCACTAGGAACTTTCCCTTCCTCCCGTGATCACATCCCCCTACTCCATTTCGGTCGGGAACCACCGCGACCCCAAAACCACTTCACCCCGAAGCTTTCCTCCGCCACGAAGCTCGCCGCCGGCAGCCCACGCCGTCCCCGCCGACCGAGCGACTACCAGTAGGATCACCCTCGACCCGCAGATCCATCCCCGCCCTCAGCTTCCCTCAAGGACCCACCGTTCACCGGCGATGGTCGCCGGAGTTCCGCCTCCGCTCGGGACAGAGGGAGAAGAAGGAAGGCGGACTAGTCAAACCTGACCAGTGGTCCAGGCGGGCCCACTGTCAGTGACCCCGCGCCAGTCCACGTGGGTTAAGTGGTAACGTATTTGCAAAGTACGTCTTCGACGTGTACCGGTTCGAAGCGTTTTTCTTTTCTTTTCTGTTTTAAAAAAAACAGATTTTGACCAAATGTTTGACTGGCTATAACTTTTTAAATATAACTCCAAATGAATTGATTCTTTTTCCTACATCTCTCAAATTCTGTCTAGTTTATTTTAAGATTTATTTGGAAATTTTTCAAACAACTTTTTGTGCTGTTTTTATTTTGTGTGTTAATTCATTTATATTTTCAAAAATAGGATTTTTGAAGAGAGGAGAAGTATTTCAAGAATTTGAAATGCACCCTGCCTTCCCATGACCTGAAGGCAAGCATTCTGAACCCCGGCATGAATATTCTTGTGTGTTTGATGACACGTTTATAACTTCACCTCACTTTGGAGAAAACTTGTTATTTCATGTGATATGATCATATGCATGGGTGCATGTTAGTGATCTCCATGCTGTTGGAAATGATCACACTTGTGATGATAATCATCCTCATGTGCCTTACATGCATACCGGCAGGAACCCCGGAAAACCTCTGCCTTGGGTAGGCATGAGTTTGTCGCCGGTCTCCGTTGGGACGGTTATGTCTAGTATGGCATGGTAAGGTGATATGAGCTGTGACTCTGTTGGTTGAATTATATTCGTTGTGCTAATCATGCAGGGAATATTTAAACCTCCCGAGTCGACCGTAGATCGAGTCTTTTTCCAGTAACCCCCATACTTGTTCCGTACTACCACTCGTCTCTACAGCTAGTAGAGTACGGTTCAGTAATTTGTTAACCCCTTTCTAGCACACACCATACAGAGGGGCCGGGATGAGGGTACCACGGCCATGGATTAAAGCCAGTCATCCGGTCAGGGGGCATGGGTGTTTTCGGTTGTAGCCGAGGGGGTAGCTTCCCCAGTTTTGCGCGCGGTATAAATTTTGTGATCCCATGCTAATCGAGGTTGTAGCCTCCCCACTTAGAGTTTGCTTGACAGGTGTCATGGGTGATTCCAGACACATGTGAGTTAAGCTGGTGTGTGCAAGTCAGGTGTGTTTTCATTTAAAAGACTGTAGACGGAATTAGTTCCGATGGACTAAGGGAATCCGTTACTCGTGGGTAAAGAGTACACCCTCTGCAGAGATTAAACCTATTCGAATAGTCGTGTCCATGGTTAAGGATTACAGTCTGGGATGGGTCAAGTGTCGGTCTTAGTGTCGGTCTTCGGAGGTGAAACTGTTTAATGAGGACTGATATTAGAACTTGTGACATTTGATAATGATGATTATTATTTTGTTGTGGGACTAACCCGTGATATTTTTGGTACTATCAAATACTCCTGGGATGGTTCTACCTCCGAGATATTCACTATGATTGTTTCTTTTAAAGCCCTGTATGTGGTGTCGCTCAGACGCCCGACTGTGGCATTTCTTTTAAAGCCCTGTATGTGGTGTCGCTCAGACGCCCGACTGTGGCTTTTCTTTTAAAGCCCTGTATGTGGTGTCGCTCAGACGCCCGACTGTGGCATTTCTTTTAAAGCCCTGTATGTGGTGTCCTTTAGACGCCTAACTGTGGCATTCCTTTTAAAGCCCTTTATGTGGTGTCGCTCAGACGCCCGACTGTGGCATTTCTTTTAAAGCCCTGTATCTGGTGTCGCTCAGACGCCTGACTGTGGCATTTCTTTTAAAGCGCTTTATGTGGTGTCGCTCAGACGCCCGACTGTGGCATTTCTTTTAAAGCCCTTTATGTGGTGTCGCTCAGACGCCCGACTGTGGCATTTCTTTGTTGTTTATTTCATAATTTTAATATTGCTAACTTATTGCATATTCATAATTAACATGCTTACACGCATCCGAGTTATATTTATATTTTTTTGACTGACGTCATGAGTATAAAATATTTTCAGCACATCATTATATTATTTGTGTGTTCATAATGTTTGCGAGTACATTCAAAGTACTCACTGGCTCGTCCCTGGCTATTGTCTTGGCCAGATTTCTTGCGCAGAGAGGAGCGACCGTGATGACAGCCCAGAACCTATGCAACGGTGATAGCAGCCTCGCAAAGGTAGGAGTTAACCTGGTCAGCTGTTCCCGTGGGAAATGGAGTTCCATGGACACTGATGTTTCACAACCCGCTTCCGCCATCAACCACTAGAAACCATTTGTTGTACTCACAGACCAGAATGGTCTTGTACTACATATTTTGTATTTGCTTGGAATTTCTGTATCAAGTTGGAGCCTCATCATCTAACAGTAATCCTGGGGCTGATGAGCACGACGGTCTCTTTCTGGGATTTGATACCCGGAAAAACCGGTCGTGACAGCGCTGTGTGGAAATGTTGCCCTCCGGGGCAGGGCCCCGTGGTGAAGGTTTCTTCCCTCGTTTGGAGACCTATGCTTCCAAGTCTTCGGGGGCGGTCCTTTTCTTCACGTGGGGAGAGGGGATGCTAGATTCTCCTCCCCGTTCATCCTCTGACATGGGGGTACTAATTTCCCCAGTTAGGATGCGTAACGTACCTCCAGCATGAAGTCCGCTTTTGGCCTCCCCATTCCTCTCCTTGTCCTCCCCTGATGGTACTTGGTAAGGTACGCGAGCCAGCATCCTGGTTATTACAGGATCCAGCGAATCTTCGGGAAGAGGGCCCGAACACCTGATCCTCTCTGCCTTTCTTATCCAGTCCTGGCCGAGGGTGGTTTTTCAGAATAATGTTTTGACAAATATAATGACAGCATGTTCAGTCGCGAAATTACTTATCTGGGTATCTGGACGGTTGTAGTCGAGGCCTGCATCCTCTGTTGTGTCTGGACACTTTATTTGTGATCCGATGAATAATTGATACATCCCTTCGAGCATCATGCCGAAGAAGTGTTGACCAAATCGCGGCCTTCCGGGTTGAACTCCCACATACGGAGAGGTCGACGTTGCCATGGAAGGACCCGACGAACTAACATTACTTGGATTACCTTGACAAGATTGGTGTCCTTTTTGATGAGATGCTGAATGCGGCTTTGCTATGTCCGCACGTCATCAACCGATCCCCAGTCTAGCCCCTTGTTGACCCATGATGCAAGCTGTGGCGGAGGAGCGGAGCGGAAGGATGGGGCGGCCGCCCAGTTTCTACCTCAGGGTGCTGTGATATAAAACCACTCCCGTTGCCACAGGTCGGAAACTTCCGGGAAGGAACCCTTTGGCCATAAAGCATCGACATCTTTGCTTATTATAGCATCTTCGCACTCCACGTGTCTCCAGTTGATCAAATTTGGCTTCACATTGAAGGTCTTGAGCCATAAGCCGAAGTGTGGGGTAATGCGGAGGAAGGCCTCACACACAATGATGAACGTCGAGATGTGAAGGAAGGAATCTGGAGCTAGATCATGAAAATCTATCCTATAATAGAACATGAGACATCTAACAAAGGGATGAAGACCGAAGCCTAGCCCTCGGAGGAAGTGGGAGATGAATACGACACTTTCATCGTGTTTGGGAGTGGGAATAACCTGCCCTTTAGCAGGAAGCCTGTGAACGATTTCGGCGGTCAAATACCAAGCCTCCCTAAGCTTCTTGATATCCTCCTCTGTGACGGAAGAGGCCATCCACTGGCCTTGAAGGTTCGGTCCGGACAAGGTTGAAGGTCCAAAGCGCTTGGACTGAATCTTGGATGTTGGAACTCGAGGTGGGAGAAGGGAAGGATTAGGCATGGAAAGAAAAGGACGGGTCTTGACCTCTTTATGAAGAGGATGAATGTCAAGCCTAAACCAAGGAGTTGTACTAATGGCGCAATTGGGTTACCCATGCCCGTATTGATGAGAATCCCGTGATATGGGGGACACAATCTTTGCTTCGACAAGACGTGTCAATAAAACCGCCTCGCAAGACGTGTAGTGGCAGGTTGGAAAAATGGTTTGAATAATAACTGGGACGCGACGTGATGTCACGCTAGGGGAATGTTGTCAGCAGATTAGACTCGTGGAATATTTTGCTCTCTATGGTGGTACGTGGAATTTTTTTTGCGGAGCTGGACACGATTCTTGTGTTCAAGATCTGATTTTGAGTATTCGGAGAAGGAACCCGCCTTGCAATGCCGAAGACAATCTGCACACCGGACTCATCATCATTGAAGCCTGGTTCAGGGGCTACTGAAGGAGTCCTGGATTAGGGGGTCCTCTGACAGCCGGACTATATGCTTATGCCGGACTGTTGGATTATGAAGATACAAGATTGAAGACTTTGTCCCGTGTCCGGGTGGGACACTCCTTTGCGTGGAAGGCTTGGCAATTCAGACATGTAGATTCCCTTCTCTGTAACCGACTCTATGTAACCCTTGCCCCCTCCGGTGTCTATATAAACAGGAGGGTTTAGTCCGTAGGACAGGAACAATCATAATCATAGGGTAGGTTCTAGGGTTTAGCCTCTATGATCTCGTGGTAGATCAACTCTTGTAATACTCATATCATCAAGATCAATCAAGCAGGAAGTAGGGTATTACCTCCATAGAGAGGGCCCGAACCTAGGTAAACATCGTGTCCCGCGCCTCCTATTACCATTATCCTTGACGCACAGTTTGGGACCCCCTATGCGAGATTCACTGGTTTTGACACCGACAGGGGGCATTCCCCTCCTATTGCTCGGCTGCAGACAGCCGCCCTATGAGACGATGTGAACGGCAAGGGAGAGGATGGCGGGGAAACGTCACCATGCCAACGGCTTTTGTCCTCTTGCAGTTGGGTTCGGTCGACAAAGACTCCACTGGCTCGCTCTGGCACGATACCCTCACAAACGGCACCCTATAGATGCTCGTCATTTAATCTCTAGTGGATGCTCCATCTGGGATTGATACTCCCACCACCGCTCCCTCATGATCAGATTCGGTGAATCTGTTTGCTACATGGCCCAGAGGAGCAGCTCTATGTACTCCCGCGCGAGTCCCTCCGGGAGTATCGCCACCTTTTCGTTCTGTTGTAGATATTTGGCCATGGATGTCGCCGTCGCTGCTAGTTGGTCCTTGTTGTCAAACCAAGACTATATCTCCAACATCGTAGCTCGCTTCAAAGGGTCGCCGTCTGCGATCCTCACATATCGGTTGTACTCTTCCATCGATCTACTTCTCCACAGCGCCTTTACTCGCGGGCGGTTGTTTTTGAATGGAAGAGGAGAGGAGCAGTGTGGGGCCCCGACTCATATGTCGAGACCACTGAATGCACGTGTACAGTGATCCCAGAGATCAATGCTCACTGAACACAGAGAAGCTGAATAACAAGAGTCTTACATCCATACATACCATCTTACACAAATTATGACCATTATGGTCAAGTCTTACTTTGATAAAGCCTTAAGCGCTGAATATCAAATGAAAGATAAGCAGCGGAAATCTTCGTCGATAAGTAGAACCCATGCAATCTGCCTTAACCCTTCATGCATTCTGACCAGGAAAGCATCCTAGTTCGCATGTTCGTCTCGAAAGAACTCCTTTTCAAATTCCTTCTCTTCCATGCCTAGACAATTAAATAACCAGTGGCAAGCCAATGAGTAATTTGAATGTACTCGCAAGCAACCCATGATTTGGTTCAAATTAACAATGCAATTGTACAACAAGTAAGCAACCTAGCTTCAAGCTAGTTGAGATGTCCTATCAACTTGTGAAATATGCATCAATGAACATGGGTAACTTTGAGAACAGGTTACAGATATCAACATAAATAGAGTGTGAATCAATGCCATTTCTTTAAACATGTCAAGTCACCACCCTGACACAAATAGTTCTCTTCCACACACACATGCACCGAGATTGTAAAATCTCTGGACATAGTTTAAGTAGCACCTCCCAATTATCCATGACCATGGACACGGCTATTCGAATAGTTTGACACTCTGTAGAGGTTGCACACTTTACCCACAAGATCCGGGAAGCTTTCGTGTCATCCAGGATCCCCAATACCTCAAGTACATGAGGGAAGCACCCGATCATTACCTTTCCCTAGACGACACTAACATATGGTCCACTTGTTGGTACACGGCCCTCGTGTCTAAGCAAAAGATCATGGGACTCTGCCCTGTTTACATTATCACGCATACACGAAGGGACCAACGGTGTGTCCGGTGCCCTGTGAAAACAGTCATGGCCGCCTATTCAAGCATGACCCCATCCCGAGAGTGACCTCAAGTCACCCCCGTCACTAGTAATGTGGGCACCATGCTAGTGTCAGCCAAAGTAATCAATAATGCCCCGTCCCATAATGGGGTAGAGAGGTCGCATATGTTTGGTTGGTACGATAATCACACATAAATCTTATCCATCATTTTACACACACACACCAAAAGCTCTCTTCGATACACCACTTCTTCCTCAAGTGGTGACCTTAGTTCAACATCTCCCAAGGGCATTAGGGGCACCCGATGGGATTTTCGAAGGAATGTAACCACGAAGAGTTCATGGTACACATGCATCATTATGCATCAACTAGTCTTTTGACATTGCATTCATGAACAAGGTAAGGTCATGAGTAGGGGTATGCATCGTGTGGTGGTTCACAACAAGTTTACCACTGTCATATTTCATCATCATGCAATCGGAAAAGGGTATCGATGAACAAGAGGGGTGTCATGGTTAAATGGATGCTTGCCTTGTTTGGCTTGGTCTTCAAAGTCTTCAAGTCCTTCTCCTTCTTCTTCTCCAACTACTTCGTCAAATACGGGATCTATTCGTCGCAAAAGAAACAACGAGAAAAATAAGGCAATAGCAAAACAGAAAAAACAAAGTGCTCAGAAAAATGTCAACTTATTTTTGTAAAATACTAGGCGGAAAACTACGCAGGGGAAAATTCTTAGTTTTGGATTTGGAGTTCGATGGACAGAGTTGTGTATTTTCAAACAGAGATTTTATTGTTCAAGTTTGAATTTAAATTTGAACAGTATAGAAAAGTGTAATGGATGTGTATGAAAGTTACATCAATAAATAGGTGTGATCATTCTAAGATTTTAGGAGTTGGAATTATTCCATTTGGATAAATATTTTATCCTATGGAAGTTTTATAAACAGACACAAATAGAAAAAGAAAAGTGGCACTGTGCCACTGTGCCAGGAAGGCCACAGTGCAGCAGGCCCAAAGGGAATCCAGCCCGCGCGAGGCCACCACGTCGAAGGCATAAAGGAGAAATATGCCTTCAGCCGATGGTCGAACCGGTGCGCGCGCTTGTGTCTTTAAACTTGATGGGTGGCTCCCACCCGTCAGGGCGTGAGGCTAACGGACATGGCCCACGGCTCGTCTACCTCCATCCAGAGCCGTCGGCGAGCTTGCCACTGGCAATATAGAGAACGACTGGAGATGGGGTGGTACCGTTGGACTCGAGAGGATGTCGCCATTCTGGTGGGTGAGGAGTTGCTCGCCGGGTTGCCTGGCTCGCCGGCGACGAGGTGGCCGGGTGGCGGCACTTCGGGAGGTGGATGAACAGCTCTGATCGGCCTGTAATTTATGCCCGAAATAGAGGGGAATCAATTAGTAGGGACGTGCAGTTCTAGATCGAGTGAGAGTGGTGGCGGAGAGGGCGTGTACCTCTGGATCGACGGCGACCTGAGGCAGTGGAGCTCTGGTCGATCCCGAGCATGGAAGCCCCTTGAGGACATTAGGGTGGTGCGGGCGTGTTCTTGGGGGTGTGAGGAGGAGGCGGATGTCACTGGAGCGGCCCGGGGCAGGCTTGTATAGCCGGGCACCGGTCCACCGTGGACTCGTGCACCGGTGATGTCACGGGTGAGTCCAAAGGCCATGAGGGCACACGTGAGAGAGTCCAGCCGTTTGTGGATGAGGTCCACATCTAGAGGAGGGAAGGGAAGGAGCAGGAAAGGCTCCAGAGAGCTCGCGCATGTGAGGCCATGCATTGGAGCCTGCAGGTGGTCGGCGCGCGTGCGAGGGAGGCCACAGGAGGGAGAAGGAGGAGGGTGACCAGGCCGTGGCTTGCCGTGGACGTCGAGGTGCATCGTCTAGTGTGCGCAGGAGAGCCAAGGTGGCCGGAGGTGCTTGGCCCTGGGCGGCAACAGTGCTGGAGCGTACTGTAGCATGTTTTACAGCATGCAAATGGCTAGAATTGGTATTTTTATGCCCTGTGGGCATGCCCTCTGGTGTCTAGTATCTAAGGGAGGTAGTATAGAAAAGGGAGGATGCCTTGGATGCCATAGGTGGCCACTGGAGTGAGGAGGGAGGAGAGGAAAAGGGGTGCAAGGGCTGTCCAGAGAGGTAAAAGAGGTGGTTTCACCCCTCAATTATTGATCTGAGATGCAGCCATTGTCACTGGAGGTAGAAGAGGTCTAGGAGGGGCTGTGGTAAAAAGTATAACTCATGGAGATTAGTGGAAGGGGTCAAAACATGGCTTTTAGTAAAATGGCAGAAGGTGTTTGTTACTGGTTTGGGCAAGAAGATGATCTCCTCTTGTCATGAGGCTTGACAGGGTCAAATGGCATGAGATAATAAGAGGTTCTACCAAGATTCAGTTCATTTGGGCAAAGTTGCCAATGCAACTTCTGTAAACCCTAGAAATCAACAGAAATGAGTTTTCCAAGATCTAGTCATGCAAAACTATTATCCTTGATGCACCACTTGGTGTAGTGTCATCATTTAGGGTTTAGAGGATGACCACCAAGGTTGAGAGCAAAATAAGAAAGTTGACAATGTAAGTTGTTCAAATTTGATTCTGGACTGAGATGGTTTTGAAGCACTTTGATGAAGATATCATTTTCTCCAACTCGTGCCATTTGGTCTAGATTCATAATTAGACCATTGGAGCATGTGCACCAAGTTTGAGAACATATGTACATGTTTTGCAATGTAAAGTTGCTCAAACTTCAAAATAGACAAAAACGGTTTTGAGGGGATTTGGTGATATTATCTTGTTCTCCAAGACATGAGGCTTGTCAAGATCATCCCATATGTCATATGTGATGTGCTACAATTTTCTTGGAATTTTTAGAGAATATTTCCTTCGTAAATATTTCAAACTCTTGAAATATCCAGAAAGTGTTTTTGACGGGTTTGACCAATATTTTGAACATGACCATGTGTTTAAACTCTTATATGTGGACAATATATGTCCACTGAGTTTCCCTAAATTTTCACAAATATTTTTATAGCATTAAAAATAATTTTAACCTATTAAAGACCATTTCTGGCCTAAAGAAAAAGCCTTTATGTAAAATAGCAAAATAACTTTCAAAATTATATTTTTGTGGTTTATGGGAGTCCTATAACTAATAGGATTCAAAGATAAACTTTGAAATATTTTTCGTACCCCAAATCAAGTACTTGCAATGCAAACCTCAATTCAGGGGTTTTTGAGAAACTAGTTTTTAGAAAATACTTTTTGGCCAAATTATTTTTGTAAGAAAATTCTATGCTTTACTATACACATGGTATGACCATTGGGCAGAAGTTTTGGATCAAGGAAATGAAGTATAGGAGGTGGAGCTATGTTGACCATTATGAGCACTTGAAATCACACACAAAAAACAAAATTCAAATAAAAGCCAATTAATGCAAAAGTTTTTGCCAAACCACATTTTATCAAGATCTACTAGCTTAAGTGTTATGGCATTAAAATTAGGGTGTGACAGACAAACCCCCCTTACAAGAATCTCGTTCCCGAGATTCCCAAACTAGGTGTGGAAAGGAATACGGAACTTGGATCTGGTGTATTCTTCACATCCTCGTACTGCTTCTGCTTCCGAGTGGTGCTCCTTTTATCCTTGAAGTACTTGATGGTGTGGCTTCATTTATGATGGTCTTCTTGCACTACAAAAAAAATACACTTCCGTGATGATACGTGTTTGTCACAGTAAGTCGCATTTTTTGTCATGCATGTACATCCATGACGATCTTATGACAGAATCAAAATAGTCATACCTGTGCTGTCATAGAAGTGTTCCATGACATTACCAAAATTATCATCACAGAAGTGTCCACTTCCATGACGATAAATCGCGTGTCACAGAAGTGCTTTTGTCAAGGGTGACCGACACATGACATCCACCATAACGGAACACCGTTAAGCTATCGGGTCGGATTTTGGATCCGATCACCCGTTAATAGCCCTGACCAGTGGAAAATTTCCACGTGTAAAATTCTGATTGGCCGAAGGGAACAACTGTCAGCTCGTCAGTGGGCCAGATGTCGCCCGTCCATTGGAGGAGACATGCCTATGATACGTCGACACGTGGCTGGGCCCAACAGAGCCCATATAGGTTAAAAAGGGTGGCCTAGTCAAAGGCCCGTAGTACTTAATCAGGTACTAGTGGGCCAGCCCAATAACGGCCTGCTTAATAAAGGTGCATTTATGGCCCGAAGCCAGATCTGGCCCGTTAATTGTTCGCCCAATATTTGGGCCCATTTACGGCCCGAAGCCAGATCTGGCCCGTTAATTGTTCGCCCAATATCTGTGCCAATTTGCGGCCCGAAGCCAGATCTGGCCCGTTAATTGTTCGCCAAATATTTGGGCCCAACTACAGCCCAGTGACTTTCGGCCTGTTAGAGGCCTGATGTAGACATGGGCCCATTTCAGCCTGGTGTAACTTTCGGCCTGGGAATGGCCCGTGCTGCACATGGGCCGTATATGATCCGACGGGACATCTGGTTCACTAACGGCCCGTGCTAAAGGTGGCAACAGTTAAGCCCAACGTGAATTTGGGCCTATTAAAGGCCTGTCGCGTAATTCGGCCCATTGATGCATGTACTAAGCTTTCGACCTCTTAAAGGCCCATGATATCAGTGTGCCAACTAAGGCTCGAGATATGCTTCGGCCTAGTAACGGCCCGTGAGCTAACTGGGCCTAAAAAGGCCCGGTCTACATTTCGGCCTGCTGAAGGCCCGTTGACGACTAGTGAAAATTGAGTCCCAACATGCATTTTGGCCTGTTAAAGGTCCATGATTTCATCTCGGCCGTAATAGGCCAGTACAATATTCAGCATGTTAATGGCCCAACGCTACCTGGGCCAAACTAAGCGCTGGGTCCACAAAAGGCCTAACTAAAATATAGGCCGGTGTAAGTTTGGGCCTAGCGCAATGTGTGAAGGCCCCAATCATTCGGGCCCAAGAAAGACGCAGGCCAGACCAATTGTGGCCCGGTAAAAACCAGGCCCGTTAGAGTCGAATGTTTCGGCCCAGTCGACTACATCTGATTTTTTTTTAGATAGCGAATGATGGCAGTAACTAGTAGGAATTAAGAACAAACCTACTTTATACAATAAAGAAATTATGTCATAGTAACTAAGAATAAACCTACACTATACAATAAAGGATTTAAGGTATATTACATCCACTGGGCATCGAAGTTCGCCACCAGTGATTATAAAGCGCAACGAAGAAGCAGATTACAAAAACTGGGCACCATTGCAGCGTAACAAAATAATACTGAACCGAGACCACTTCCAAGACAGTTCAAGAAAGGTTAGCCTTGCAGGGGAACTGCTGCGCAAGCTACTGAGCAAAGCTATGAGCCCGTCCTAGCATGTCAGTCATAGCTTCCAGGTGTAGCTGTTTAGCGATGAGGTTCTCATTGGTGTTCTCCGCAATCTTTCTTAGAGATAGGACTTCAAGTCAAAGTTGATTTGCAGAATGCCTTTCTGCTAGAACTTGGGACTGAAGAAGAACTGATTCAGACAACGAATTTTGTGAGCTTGTCTGACTGTTAGTCTCAAGTAACTTGAACACTGCATCAAGACAAGAATTTGGGGTTGTCTCGCTATCTTCAAGATGTTTTGCCTTCTTTGCTGCAATATATGTTGGGTTTGTCTCACAGCCTTCAGCAGACTTGTGCATGCCATCAGGCATATCACCCTGAAACAAACCAGAGAGATGACATGTTTTGCACGTGTATAAAAAAAGATGATAACTGTGCTGTCAATTCCATCCAATTTCAAATTAGAAAATAAAGAGTAAGTTCAAAATATCAATAGCATAATTTGGCATTATTCATAATGCGGGGAGCTTCACCACACTAGTGGGTTACCATGTCAACATAACAAACATATATGAAGGGCAAAGAAAATCATTGTATCTATTTTGGATAATGGGCATGGCATGTTGTTCATATCATCAGCCACATCAGTAAGATAAAACAGGAGATGACAAGGTGCAAACGTGGGCTGCTTCACCCCACACTAGATTATACATCCACAAAAACAAGCATACATATTGGGAGTATTAAGTAATGGGCATGGTAAGAATAAGGAATTTGTTTTTACAAGTAAAACTTAGAACTTACGGTTGTTGCGAACATGCATTTCGGTAGAGACAGCAAACTAAATAGCAGTAAATGATAGGGTGTATGAGCAAATTAAACAGCAGTTGAGGATAAAGACTTTAGAAGGACTGACTTACATTAACAGTTAACACCGCCTTTATAATGCCCTTATCCATGTCAAGGGAAGGATAACTCAAGAATTTTAGCACATAATCTTCTTCATAAGCATTGCATGTACTCTACATTTTGTAGAGAGTAATTATAGATATGATAATACTAGAAGGGATGGAGGATAATGAAGATCAGATGCAGATTGATGCTACATAATCAACTACCAGTCCCTGGAAGTACACGCGTTATAGGACAAAATGTACTGACAAGAGCAATGGCTACACTTCTGCACTGGCATTGTCTGTGTATTCTAATTGTTGGTAAGATTAAATATAGATCTGATCTTTTTTAGTAAATGGTGGGCGAGGGAGATAAGATGCAGAATGCTACAAAATGAACCAATCCCTCTTCCCATAATACAAGAGTGTTTTGAACACTGGTGTACTGTACAAAACGTTCTTATATTATGGGACGGAGGGAGTAGCTGTTAATGTAAGTACAGTGATAGACCACGATCAGTCCTTACAACAGGACTGCAGAGCTAAACCTATTCAAAAGCATTGGGTTGATTCTTAATTTATGTACGAGTCCATACGGATCTTATAATGTCCCTCAAATGGATGATTACGAGGCTAACATGTGTAGTGATGCTACATAATGAAATAGCTATGAAAGTAAGTATGGACATATAGGGCAAGAGGTACTCGAAAGAGCAATGCAGTGTGCAGTATAGTTGCGAGATTCTGTCGTCCCTTGAGAACGAATTTTCTTCTGCTAACAGTTTTCGTACAAGTGAGACATTAAGGAAAATGCAAAAATGTAGTTCAAATTGTGATGTGATATCATAGACAGTACCTTACGCTGCAACTGAGACCAATGTGTAACTAGATTATTCCAGTCACCGTCGGATAAATGTAGTACTGGATACTTTACAGAAATTTCGTTCAGAGGCTTGCCATCAAAGTGTGCTTGCCTCAGGTAGGAACGATACATCATCAACGAGTGCTTCAAAAGCGCAACCAACCCTTGCTCGTCATCACAATCCAGTTTGCTCCTCGCCTATTTAAAAGAATGAAATCTTGTGTCTTATGTCAGTAGAAACATATGCAATAATGACCATGAATAACATTAGTACATTACTTACGCGTAAGTTGCGGAGGAAGACTGGAAATTGTTCTGTGTCTGCGGTATAATCTTTCCATGAAGGAAAGATGCGCACAAAGTTCCTGACAACAACATAAGCTTCATCTCCTAAACTGGGAAGAAATGGAACAGGGGTCCTATTTGCTGCAATTGGGGCTCTCTCTGGTTCGAAAAGAGATTTGGCAACTGGATTTGGTGTACTCTTTGCTTGAATGGGGGTTTTGCGTCGCACAGCTGGCGCTATGTCAACTGTCATAACCATACTGTTTGCTGCAGTTGGGGTCTGCTGAGTTGGGGCATCAGAAATGACTAGTGTAGTAGGGCTAGAGTCTGCTAGAGTTGGGGTGGTTTGTGGGTCAGGTGATATTGCAACTACACCTAATGGGCTGTTTGATTTATCAGGTGCCACTATGTTTTCCAAATACTTTGCTTGTGCTCATCCACAATCAGTAATCGCCCTCTTCCTTTTGAACATCTGATACACAAGAATAGCATTTGAATGGATAAATATGGTATGATGACAGATGGAATATGTACTAAAAATGGATAGGAAGGGCGTATTCACATACACAATGTGTAAACTAAGCTAATGGCAGTTCAAAAAAGTAGAAGCAATGCAAAGCATCAGTTGCAAGATATGTGCGAGCAATGTAACCTTGGAAAGTTAGAGCAAGTACCTTGATGGGTGAATAAGATAGGGCATCTTCCTCTGACTCCTCCACTAGGGAGCTACATTGACTTAGGTCTCCCTCTAGCTCCGAATCACTGTTAGGGTCATATTCTGAGCATAAATCTGTAGGTGGAGAGCGTTTGCATTGCATTGCATCCAGACTTGATTTCAGTCCCTTAATGCCAAGTTTGACAGCCATGGCATTGTTCTGCCTTATTCTTTTCATGCGCGCAAGCTCATAGTCATTATGATGCTGTTTAGAATCTGAGATTCATGAAAACATAAGAAGTAGTCAGAATTGTAACTGCAGTAAGAGACCACCCTAAAAGAATATTGACAACAAATATGACAAGGCAAACATAGATGAAGTGAATCTATCATTTACTTGTGAGCTTACTAGGACAAGTATGCAGAATTGTAACTGCAGTAAGAGACCGTCCAAAATCTGAATGAAGAAGTTTGTCTAGCACTTATTGTTTGCAACTAATCCACGTGAATAATTGGATATTATATCGAATGAGTAAGAAAGACAAGTAAAATTGTCAACAAACCAGGCTTGCAGTAGTAATCTGGGTCAATGTCACTACGACCAACAATCCAAAATGACTAGTGTCTGTTCCGAGGGCCGGAATTTTGTAAACCCTGTGAATTTTAGAGGTACTAAAGATTACCGAAATACATCTGAACCATTAAGTGTAGGTAGCACTGAGCACACAACAAACCCTAATGACAGTCCTGCCTAATGAGTAATGAATCAATTAGAAAATGGGTGATGAAGAGTGGCTACTGAGTGTCGAGGACGTATCTCAGGAGAAATCGGGTTGGCTTGGTGGGTGCTACAGGCCTGAGCCCTGGACGGACTGGGAAGGTAGGCAAGGCGGCGCGCCCGGGCAGCGGTGACGCTGTTGGGCGAGCGGCTCCTGGCCTCCTGTTAGTTAGGCGTCTCCTCCTAGAGTCATGCCATCCGGGGACGGCAAGTCGCCAGCGAGGCAAGCAGCTGGGGGCGAGTAGAGATCGGAAGCGCGCAGCAGAACAGAGGGGAATCGGGGCCTAGGACGACCCAAAATCCCAGGGTGGGCCGGCCCACCATGGGCACCCTGTAGAGATACACACTCGAGCAGCGAACAAGCATTTTCGAAACTAATTTAGGAACATTTAGCTGACCAATTAAACAACTCTGTTTTAATAGTATCAGATTCGTATTTGAACAACTAAGCTTGTCTAGCTTGATGGGTGGAGCAGTGTTATTATGACATGAAGCACGTATTCTAATCATATAGTGATCATAAAAGGGGGAAACTCTAGCTTGATGGGTTTCCGCTCCGATTTCTATTAAAGAAACCACGACGGAACCAACATGATCAATTAAACCCTAAGCATGATCAATTAAACCGTATTATGGCTGTGCCATGGCAGATTTGAAGCTGCAAACTGGAGAAATGATATTGAGCATCCATTGTTTGCTTCGAACTAAGAACTAAATTATAAGAGCTGAAAAGAAAGTAGAGTAACCAAGTTAAGATCTATTTTCTGGTTGAGATCAAAAAGTTGAGGAGATATGAAGTACCACCTCTCTTGCGGCGCCGTGTAGGCATCGGGGGTGCGATGGCTGTCGGTGGTGTTGAAGCAGATCTACGACGGTAGACGGGTGCATCGGGGGATAAGTCCCGTTGCGGTGGAAGAGAAGGTCGTGTGAGCAGCCCCGGCAAAGAGGACGACGGTGCCAATGAAGCAAGAGGACGCGATGCAAGGCTATTGGTCCGTCACCATGGATGAGAAACATCCATCTCTAGCAGTGGACGACGCGGTCTTGGTAGGCGCTCTGGCATGGTGGAGGACGGTGGCGATGGATGTGGTGGAGGACGGCGACGATGGATGGGGTGGCGTACGGAGGCTGGTGTGGGGATGGGGTGTTCTAGTGCAGACGATGTATGAATGGGAAAATGGAGGGAGAGGTACGGGGAACCATGTTCTTGGGACGCGCCTGTCTGAAATAAGGGAAAGTTACGAACTTAGCCCCCGTTTAAAATTTGGACGTCTCGTCGGTTGGGGATAGGATGGTAATCTCGCATCTCGCCAATATTTGCCCAGAGCGATTTCAGGCGAGGAGAGGGTGGTTGGCGCCCATGGTTGGCGCCCACGGTGTATGAACGGGGCTGCCAGGTAGGGCGGTTGTGTCACATTTGAGTGAAGTTACAAACCTGCCCCTATTTAAAATATTTGCCTACATCGATTTTGGCCGAGTCGAGTTTGTTTTTCCGCCCACCGTGTATGAATGGGGAATGGAGGGAGAAATAGAGGTCTTTCAGACGAACTTGAATCTAATGTGTTTTGCTGCCCATGTTTGACGCCCACCGTGTCGGAATGGGCTCAGAGGCGGTCGTGTCACATCTAATTGAAGTTACTAACCTACCCCTATTTAGAGCAGTGGAAATCGGGCTGATGGATTGTCTGTGTAATGGGTACACAGTAATTTCCATCTCCCAAACACTTGGCTTCGGGCAGCCAACGTGGGAGTGGTCATTTTGCCGCTTCTTTCGAATTTTGGGACAATAAGCATCCACGTTTACCCTGGCAACTAAATTCGAATCCATTTTGTATTCCTATATGAATCTTTATAAATCATTCTATGTGGTTTTATATATCTTCAAAAGGACGACAAAGATGTATTCCACTATCATATATGAATATGGCTTACAAATGCCGATACTCAAATTCAGAAGCTAGAATCCAGTTTAAGGTGAATTCGAATATTTGGAACACTTCATGTCCAACTAAAATGTCACACGCAGCATAATCTGTACTCCCATTTAGATATGTATGCAAGCGATGTATCACGATTCAAATACCAAGTCAATCAACCAAGAATGTACATAACTAACAGACATATAAACACTTATAGAATATATGGATCAATAATATCAACTAACGTACATAAGCCAGGCCGCTGTACTTTTTTTGGCTACAACATCATCCTTTTTTAGCCAGCATCTTGGCCCTTTCTGATGCGTCCCACTTATGGTCCATCTATACTACTACTATTGCTGAATGCACATTCAGCCCAATTGGCATATTTGTAGGTGTGGCACAGCAATCCAAATGAAATGTCTCTGAGACTTATCAATTAATAAAGACTTGTGCTCAAATAAAATTACAAAGCAAAAAATAAAAAAACAATTATTACATGATCTCTAAAACAAATGGTTTGATTGATTACATGAACAGACAACACAAAGGTTATTCAACGATGGAAAGAACATTTCACCTATGATTTACCAAGTAGGAATTTAATTTCCTTTTTTCCTGCAGGACCTTAACAATCTGGTCAGTCTCAGCTTGCTTTGTTTTGAAATCCACCAAATATTTAATGGTTGTCTTGAGTACTGCTTGTGATTGTGCTGTTTGCTTTCTCAACATGTCAACTTCATCTCTAAGTGCAGAAGCAGAATCTCTTTCTACCACTAGTTTAGCCTCTAGAGCATCGGCTGTTGGTAATTCACAATGCATGATTGGGCCGGTCCCACTACTGTGGGATGATGCAACGTCCATGGGGACCTCGCTCTTTGATCTTGGGCTAACCTGTTTTGCCATTAAAGTTCCGATTGGATTCAGAAAACTTGAAGTTAGCAAAACATCTCCACTTGGAGTTATAACAGCAAACCAGTTAAACAAACAACGAATTAAAGAGTTTTAATTGGATGCTAAAAAGTAGTTGTTAACATCATTGTAACCCGCTGTTGCAGCAGCAAAGCAGTTAAACAAACAAGTAGATATTTAAGTTAAGGCAAATAGTTAATTCTTAACAGTAAGTACCAAACACATAGATAGGCGCCGTCTACAATATGTAATCAGTAGCAAACTAAATTAAGCCAAGCAACGTAATTGAACAATTTCGCAATAAGTGGCTAACTAAAATTCCGAGAAGCAGGTAACTGAACTTACACTAGTTCTTTGTACAGGCACACTGCAACTTCTTTTTCGCTTACAAGGTTGTAGGAAGGAGTCCATGGCATCAATTGCTTGGATACGAAGTCCCAATACTTCTTTCTTCCCACACTGCATTGGTAAGTCGAACGACCAATCTGGTAAGATGGTGCGTCCTTGATATGTTATATGAGGACGTGTAGTTAGACTAGTTGTAGCCACACACATCACACTAGCTTTTACTGTATATTTCATGCGATTACTTTTGGCATATCGAGATCTAAGCAATCTACAATAGGATAAAAAGACTGGCGTCCTTCACATTATTGGTGAACTCAGTTCATAGAAACAAGCAATTCAACCTTTCTATGGGTAAATCAAAAGCACCACTAGAATATTTTTCACGATCCAATCATACACGCAAAAAGGGGCGACGCCACCATAGGGGCTGGTATGGGTGGCCGCCTCAGGTGGCTGGAAAGTGTGCACCCAGTTTGAGTCGTCTAGGTTGGCCCACGCTAGTTTTGTTCGTCCCAACGCACAAGCAGGCAGTGTAAAAAATGAAGAAAAATGTTTCAATCTGGATGGGCCAACAAAATAAGTGCAGGGCAGGCCCTATAGCAGGCTCGCGGCCCAAACGAGTGCCTCCCATATCGATCGACAGCAGGAAAAATCCCAATTCATTTGCTCCAGCCTCCAGTCTGGTTCGCTCCTAACCTAGCCACCGCTGGACAGACCGACACAACACTTCCTCGCGCCCTCGTTGGAGGGCAGTCGCCGGGCTTCAAGCGAACGGAAGGACAAGAAGATGAAGATCCAACCCTGGGTGTAGCCTATGTGGGAGGCAGCAGCAGCAGCACGGGCATGACATCGAGCTTGCACAAACACATAGTCACAGCTTGCAAGAGTAGCATGCGCAACAAGCAGGTACATCACATTCCTGATTATATCTAATTCAACTCTTCAATTTCTGGCCAATAGTTAAACCTGACGGTGTTGTAAAACTTCTTGTATGTAGGGAATCTATGAGCAAATGAAACCAATTTCTACTTATTTATAACTCCCCCAATCAATACTGAACTGACGGAATCTGATGTATGTAATCAAGTTTCCGGTGCAAACATACAAGCTCATGTTGTTCTTGAGCCTGAAGTGTCTAATGAACAGACTGCTAATGAATGATTTGATGCAAACATTTTACATGCTCCTGGTGATGAACATATAGTGTCTAATGAGGGATCTAATGCAAGCATTTTGCAAGCTCATTGAAGGGTTTAGTGTCTAATGATAATCTACTATGTTGAGAGAGACAGAGATTTGAAGGCATTGATGATAAGCAAATTATAGTGCATTTTCATAGCTTGAGGAAACGTAGAGGCCATCTACCAGAAAGTCCCCATATAATGACAACATAGCATAAATACTTTTCTAATCTGTTGTTTGAAACTATTGACATACTTGTGCAGGATAGATATATTGATATGCAGTTTGCGCACTGGTTATAGGTGCAATTACACTTTGATATTTTCAGCCAGAGAACGAATAATTCAAGCAGGTACAGACGATGTTTGTAGTCCTTGTACACCATGTTGCATTTTGTGTTTTTTGGTGCTTGCATCATTTACTGTTTATAATCTGAACTACTTTGGATCATTAGCTGGTTTTCAAAGTGCATGTAGGTTCACTTTTCTCAAGTTATGTTGATTTCCGGAGTGCAAGTGCCTTCGTATTTTTTAAGTTAAATGTTGGCCCCTGGTAACTTGAATTCGTGGATTCGCCACTGCACACAAATCATACACGAATGCCAGTACGAATTAAATGAAATACATGACTTACGCTAGCTCGTTGTACATGCTCACTGCAGCTCTGCTTGCACTTGGGATGTTCCATGTACAAGTCCATGTTACCACTTGCTTGGATGTGCAGGCCTTGTGCTCCTTGCATCCCCCTCTGCATTTTTGACACGGTGAATGGTTGATCAAATAAGTGGAATCGACCTTGATATTGTACCGGAGGACAGATACTTACAAGGTTATACGGGTGTGCAGGATGTGTACCAGATCCCGTAGCACCATCATGCTTCGCTAAAAAATGGATTTTCTTGTTTCAGATGATATCTCCAGAAGAAATAAGAGTTAAAGTCAGGGTTGCATAGGCCTGTAAGCTAAGAGAGCACTGAAAGGATATCCAAACATCGTCGGAACAGTGCACAAGGGAGTGATGTGTGGATACCTAGTTCGGGCCGACGTTTGGGCATGCTCGCCTAGCTAGAGTGCGGGTCACTTCGTAGACATTGAGGGTGATGCGCTGGCCTTGGCTGGCCACGCATGGATGCAGATCTTGAGTGGCAGCGGAGCGCTATGATGCGGTGGACGAGACCATTGGTGAAGCCCCAACGGCCTTGGGGGGCGGAGGTGCGATGATGTGCTCAGTGAAGTAGCCCCGGTGAGCTGGGAGACGGCATCGGGGAAGCGCACCTGATGTGGCGGAACTCGGTGTCTGTGAGGCACGTCGGTTGCGGCGGCCGACATGGTCGGTGGACCACCCGGTGCGGTGGACGAGGGCGTAAATGAGGTAGCGCTGATGGAGTGGTGAAGCGGGACTGACGTCTTTGTCATCGTCATCCGGCACAGAGGTGGGGAAAGAGATGAGACAAGGGGTGATTCGAACTTTGCTTGGGTTGGCGGCGAATTAGGCATTTGAGCAATCTGGGCGCGGAAGGGGACGGTGGAGAAGAGAGATTTTGCAGGGCTGGAATTGGGGCCGCTAGATATTTCAATCCGAAACGTGGAAGCGCGAACTTATTTTGT
>NC_057804.1:157429944-157528132 GCF_018294505.1 Triticum aestivum | reverse complement strand
GGGGGGTGTTGGGGAGGGAGGGAGGGGTGGGTGGCTAGGTGCTACACGTCTGTCCGACACATGCAACCACCTCGACAGGACTATGCTTTGGTGCCTTAAGGCACCAAAGCAGCATCCACCCCAACACGACCCTGGTCTGCCTGGTGCGCCTACATTTGAGAATGCAAACAAATCTTCTTTCATTTGCAAACGAATCTGTATGTATTACCATGCCCGTGTTTTCCTTGCAATAATTAGGCATTCGAAATGAGATACTCCCTCCGTTCACTTTTGTAAGTCGTTTCAGACAACTTAAAATGAACTGTTTTTCACATTGTCTTAAATGTCTTCAAGGTCTTCTAAAAGTGAACAGAGGGAGTACTGCAAATTAATTAATGAGGAGTTATTTGAAGAAAAATCGAAACAATATCCACGCTAACGTGGATAACAGTGTGTGTCACATAATTAGTTATTTGAATTAGAGTGTGTGTCACGTAGTGATCTCCAATTCTAACGTGGATTTCGCATTTCACTGTATCCACACTACTTTTTTTATACAAATTCATATGTATATGATGAACACCATGGTAGTGACAAAACTTTTGGATGGATTCAAACATATGACCTACAAAAAAGCACAACAAATTGAGTCAATGTCAACTTTTCCAAACTTAGTATGCATGAATTTGAAATAATTACTCGTATGCATGGTCCTCGGTTCAAATCTTACAATGTACACCGAATTGAAACATCGATATTAAGTCTCGAACTATGTACATTCAAATATTGTTTTTAGCACCCCCCCCCCTGCACAAACGCTACATACTTCCTGTATCGGTCAATATTCCTCTCCTAGCCAACTTAGGAAGCTATTGGTTTCCAACACACATTCATTCTTCATTCTTTCTCTCCATGTTTCGATCTCTAAGTCTCTCAACTACACCACCCCTTTTTCCATCGTGTTACCAAATGTATTTACCTCACACACCCGCCATTGCACCCCATGCCGAGCTCTCTCTCTAGGTCACTCTCTCCAAACCGTCTCACTCTCTCGATCGCACGGCGACCCTATGTGATCGGTTGACCTTGCTTCCTCCCACGCACAAAATATATCTACACGTCTGTGACTGGATCATCTTTCAAGCTCTATCTTACAACCCTCACCCTTGCAAAAAGCTCAATCGGACAATATCTCTCCAGAGCATATATATTTGTTCAATGAATGTCAGACCACACTCACTTTCTCTCTCTATCTATATGTCTCTCGATTGACCTCGCTTTCTCACACCGTATCTTCCACGCATTGAAGCTACTACCTCTCCATCCCTCGCAAAGCCGGTGCTATTTACATTGCGAGGGGCACTCCAACCTTGGATTAATTTGTGTAGGCATTTATTCCGGTCGGCTTAGATTATATTTTCGTAGCATTCGGCCCACAACTACTCCAAACACCGTTGCAACCCACGCAACTCCCCTAGTTGATTTCCCTTTGGCTCCGTCATCGCTCTCTCGCATGTCCTTTCTCGCCTTCAATGTCACACCATGGTATTATTGAAAAAACTATGTTGTTCTCTTTAATTATTATAAATTAGCTACAAAACTACACACCGATAGTCCACTTGGAATGGAACAAATTTTGACCCACAAATTAAAGTTCTACAAACTACACACCGAGGGGCCCACATGTCACAAAACAAATTTGGACCATATACAAATTAAAAAATAAAGGACGAGGATCGAACATGCGACCGGGCCTTCAAGCCGCACGCCAATAGGCAACATACGTAGAACAACAATGTTTGTTATACCGCCTTTGTTCACATAATGTTTTTATATTACCACAGCCTAATTAATGGATAACATGTAATATTATTTTTAGTACTATTCGCCTTCACTTACTGGTGGGTTCCATGTGTACTCTCTCTCTCCTCCCCTTCTGCGTTTAGACGCACGGGCAAACACGAAGAACTCGCGGAAGATGTTACCGTTGACCATATCTGGATGCGTTCACAAGTCACGGCACCAGTTTCACATACTAGCAGCACTAGTGAGTGCACGCTAATTTGGAAGTATATTAAGTGCATGCAGATATTAAGTATTAGGATATTATTTGCGTGTTATTATGTGATTAGCACTATTTTGGCATGAAATTAACTACACGCTAAACGTGTTGAGCGCTAGACATTGAAACAGTCTAGGTCATTGGATGACAAGGAATTCATGTGGCTTGATGACGTTTTATATTTAATTTGATACGGCTCTAGCAGAACATTCAATCGATCAAACCATAGATTTTGTTCAGTCTGACTCTAACTTTAAATTATACGATGATCGATATAAAATAAACGGAAATGATAAACGTTCGGAATTTAAGCATGGCAATCCGAATGTTTTTCATGGCAAATTTAAATTACGCGGCGGTGGCGAGGGCGTCTCGCGGTGGGAAGCGGCTCCTCTGCCGTGCTCTATGTTTCGTCGGGCCACTAACCTACGGTGATGGCGGCGTCTTGCGCCGTTGTTGGTGTACTCCTGGACGTTGGCCTAGCTTCAAGGAAGGCCAAAATGTTCTAGACTTCAGAGCGATTCAACTGGCGAGAGGAGGCGACTGGAGTTGGTGCAAGGAAGCGGTCGAGGGCGGCCATCCATGCCTCTGAGGGGGGCACTGGCACCCGCGCAGGGATAGGCGCTGTCAATGGCGCGGCGGAGAGATTCATGTGCACGGGCACCGGCACGGGCGCGCACATCAGTGCACGCGCAGGCACATGCGCTGGCAGGTGCACGGGCACCGGCACGGGCGTGCGCATCAGTGCACGCGTAGGCGCATGCGCTGGTAGGTGCAAGGGCGCGTGAAAGTCGGCGGGGACCTCGTGGAACCCCGTGGGATCAAGCTCGGCGACAATGTGCGGCTCCTAGCCCATCAATGCCACGGTGATGGGCGCTGGCGCAGTTGGGGCGACGGGAGCCGGAACGAGAGCGGGGACAGGCGCAGCGTCTTCCCGCAAGGCCATTTGAAGCTCATCCCAAAGCGCCTTATGTTCTTGAGACTCCGATTGGGTGTCTTCCTCAGTAAACTGGAACACTAAGGTCAGACCATCATGATGCGGCATGGCGTACGTTTAGGTCAAGCTGGTTGGAGGTAGACGACAGGAGAATCGGGTCGGCCTGCGGCCCAAAGTCCATAACCGTCAGCGTATCTGAGTATTATATTCCCAGCTGAACCCCCATAAAAAAAGCTGAACCCCCATAATGCTTGTGCGTTGCAGAGGGAGTATATTTCTCGGCAAGGTGAGCCTTTTTGTGATATAAAAGATTTGTATATTTCTATACAGAGGGAGTATATCTCTGTCAAAATATATATTTATGTGTAATTAGTTACTCCTGTCTTTCTACTTCCTTTCGCTGATATGTGGGGCAACCGGCAACGGGGTCCACGTGCCATATGCACAAATTAGAGTGCACAACTTCATGGTAGACACACCCCGGTCGTAGCGCCGCAGTAATGCCCAATGAGCGGTCAAATCACAATGCCCCCCCTTTCCAGCTTTAGCAGTAAGCTGGATGGACGAAGCAACAATATTTCACTGGGCCTGAATCCCCTTCTCCCTCGTCTGCTTGTTCAGAGAAAACTCCTCTTGGCGATTGCATAGGGTTTTCTCATGGAGAACCAGGTACGAATTATTCATCCATACCCGATAAATCCAAGTCCCTTGGTCGCAGGTAATCGTAGGATGGCTGCCGCCACCGCTGATGCATTTTTCTTCCTACTGAATCTTCAGTGTTTCATTTGCAGTGCCCAAAGTGCGAGTACCCTACAGGTTTCTACGCCCTCGATGAGACGCCACACTTGTTCCTTCTCATCCTAACACAGCATCCTAACACAATATGTTCCTAGAATCCTCTTTTCTATCCGGGAGGGTGGGTTTTTTTTGAACATGTTGTGTTCTCATATTATTTTTCCTGCAGTGTATTATTTGCTCTGCCAAAACACATGTACTCAAGATGCTCGGCCTTGCCATAACTGAATACACTAGTTTAATGGTCACAGTGAAGACAAGCCATGTATATAAGTTCCGAGTTGGGTTCATGAACAAAGAAGATCGCTACTTTTTTTATGGATGAACTTGGATAGACTTTCTCAAGTGTTACAGACTAAAAGTTGGCGCACGAATGTTGATGGAAATAGCAGAACCTGGTCTCATCTTCACTGCGATCTTCCACCCCGATGTCGTTCCAATTGTTCATCCATGTTTGTTTTGTATCTGGTTCTTGCTTGTTGCCTCGATTACTTCTTAATCCACCTAGTTTGTCTAACTAATCACTATTTAACTTTAGAAGTAGCAACGAATCTCTCACGAAGATGCTACTTCTAACTAATATTTTCTTATAATGGGTGGCACGTGTAGGTTTTTTCAGAGTTAAGCAGTCTGCTCGTTTGTTACTCTGTAATAACTCGGCTATTACGTATGGCACTGAAGTTGATGGGATCGACATCCACAAGTTCCTACACTTTATTGATCGTCTTGAGGTCCTTGTGGGGCGTTTCAATGGTGGAAGGCCACATGGGATATGTGTGCCACTGCTGCACTCGTTGAGCAGGTCCAACTATGTCGAGAAACTTATGGTACGAGCTGTTTTCTGCTATATATGTTGTTCATAGACTATTGCTTATACGTAGTTTTACAGTTGTGATCTTCTTGAAAAAGGAACTGCCCAGTTCTATTGTTCCTATACAGATGCATGACCATGGTCGGGTCAGACTTGCGCTTGGTCACAACATGATGTTTATGTCGACCTACTCAATTCCCCTTGGAGGTGAAAAGATACTTATTCATGGGTGGTCTCAAATAATGAAGGCCCGTCCATCTTGGAGATTGGGACAGAAGATTATGTTCATGCTTTTCCATGGCTCTAAAGTGAATATCCTGTTTATTGACCACATTGCAAGATGAAGACGCTTTCAGAAGGTTTTGGATGCGCGGGGTGGCGCCTGGGCCTTGTCCTGGGGCATGGCGGCCTCACCCTTGATTAACTGTAGGAAAAGTAGCACTGTTCAAGGTGTGCTGTATAAGTACTCATACTGCTTTCAGCTTTGGTTGTTAAGTGCCCCTGTTGGTTTCAGTTAAGGTTGTTAAGTACTCCTGCTGCTTTTACAGTCTGTCGTGTTTCTTCAGTCCTATCTTCCTCCAGCCGCCAAAACCAAACCAGCACCCGCGAGGCTGCCTGCTTGTGCCTCCCACGGCTAGCTGCGCCTCAGGGCACACATCGCCGCCCCACCGTCTCCTAAATCGTTAACGCCGACGTCCTCCACGCGCATTGGTGCGCTCGCCACGGCGCTGCCCTCTCGCGTTGTCAACATGGTCAACAAACAACAGGAATCGGCATAAGTACGTGGAGAGGAAGACAGTAGGGGCCCACCACGTCAGTGTATGGAAAAATAAAATTCTTCCTCTTAGTGTTTTCCTGACATCTGGGACCCACGACATTGTGAGCGTATATAGCCAAGAGACAAGAGAACAACACAAGATCGGCTGGCACCTGGGACGTAGCTACTCGAGCAGTATTTTTTTTGTTAATGTTGAGACGGAGCAGGGTTTGAACTGGGCTATGGCCCCTCTAGCCCAGGCTTATATTTTATGTTCACCACGTGACCAGCCCAGCTATTTTTTCTTTGTGATAATGAGCCTAGTTTATTTTTTTGAAGAATACCTAATCCAGGCCTACTTGTTTTTCTATGCCCTGTTGGGCTGCAACTCTTTCAAGACGCCTGCAAATCTTGAAAGTAATATGAAATGGGTTGTAAATATAAAAACAGATGACAAATTGGCAATTACTTTATAATTTCTATTTTTTTCACATTTTCAGATTCCTATTTCACTGGGCATTAACCTAATTTAAATATATCTTCAAAGTACCTTAAATCAGTCTTGACATTTCGGTATTAAAAATAGTTTGGAACCCATAGAAATATGCGAAATTGGCCCTGGCCAACCAAAAAAAATGACTGCAATAAATTGCATAAGAAGTTGCGATGAGCTATATATAAATTATTAAAAAAAGAGGGAGTGGTCTGACTTGTGGGCCTGTTTAGTTGACGCGTATGCAAGATTTTTTTAGTTATTATATACGTCCACAAACGATTCTAGCAGACGTAACCGTTGGATGTCAATCCAACAGCCGTCGTATTTCTTGAATCTCTGATCTTCTTTCTCGAGCCACCAAAGCAGCGCTCGTGGGACCGCCTGCTCCCGCCTCCCGTGGCCGGCTGTGCTGCCGCGCAGGCCTCAGCGCCCCCTACTACTCCGACCACTGGCCAGTGCATCCCTCTACACACCCACACCCCCTGTTATTCTGCGGCGACAGCAGCCTCACACCGCAGCCGAACCGGTGAACCCTCGTACTCCTCTCCACGCGGGCTTCCACTGCCGCGTCCTCCCCGGCTCCGCGTCATCCCCTTCCAAGGTCTCACCCTCGTCCACCACCGTGGTGCTCTCGGCGCGTCCTCCCCTGATAGCTGGGTCCACGGCAGCCGCAAGGAAGTGCCTCCTTATTATGCGGAAAATAATTATTCCTCCACCTGACAGCAGGGACCCACCGGACGGGCCACCAGTATTTCACGAAAAAAAACATTCCCCCCTGACTGCTAGGACCCACCAGACGGGCCACCGTATTTCTTGAAAAAAATGTTCCCCCCGCTGTCAGCTCGGACCCACCGGAAGTGCCTCCTTATTACGCACAAAAAAATGAATACCCCCTGCTAGCTGGGACCCATCTTGGTGGGAAGCTGACTTGTGGGCCTACTAAGTTGACTGGGACGGAGGCCTTTGTCAACTTGAGTCAATATATGAATGATTCTAGCTCCAGTGACCGTACGATGTCCATCCAACGGTGGTAGTGCTTCTTCAACCTCTGGTCTTCTTGCTCCAGCCGCCCAATGCAGTGTCGGTCGTGCCGCCTGCTCCTGCCGCCCATGGGAGGCTGGGATGCCGTGGAGGCCTCACCGCCCCCTACTACTCCCACCGCTGGCCAGGCCGTCCCTCTACGCACCCGCACCCCCTATTATTCTGCGGCGATGGCAGCCTCACACCGCAGCCGAACGAGTGAACCCTCATACCCCTCTACGCATGGTCATCCACTGCCGCGTCTTCCCCGGCTCCGCATCATCCCCTTCCTAGCCTCACCATCGTCCAACTCCCTGGTTCTCTCGGCGCGGCGTGGTCAACCTGGTCAAGGAACGACTTCCATCGGACGTGGACTGTAGGTGGAGAGGCTGACAGCTGGGTCCACGGCAGCCGCAAGGAAGTGCCTCCTTGTTACGCGCAAAATAATTATTCCTCCACTTGATAGCGGGGACCCACTGGACAGGCCACCGTATTTCGCGAAAAAAATGATTCGCCCCCTGACTTCTGGGACCCACCTGCTACATCTTCGCACGCAAGAAATGGCGTCTGAAAAAAAAACGATTCGCCCCCTGACTGCTGGGACCCACCAGCTACATCTTCGCACGCAAGGATGTGTGTCCGGAAAAAAAACCGATTCGCCCTGCTGACTACTAGGACCCACCAGCTACACCTTCGCACGCAAGGATGTGCGTCCGGGCAAAAAAAAAACGATTCGCCCCCTTACTGCTGGGACCCACCAGCTACATCTTCGCAGGCAAGGAAGTGCCTGACAGTCGGGACCCACCTGGTCGAAGCTTACGTAGCTTTGTCATTCTGGTCGCGAACGTGTATGTACATACTGGTGGATGAAGAGGCGTGCATGTGTCGTAGTAGAGGCGCGCATGTGTCGTAGTAGAGGCGCGCATGTAGCATGTACACGTACGTACAACGGTCAGGGTGCAAGAAAGAAAATACGACCACGTACGTACATACGGGCAGGGTCTCGAATGCCTACTCGCGCATACGTACGGCTAGGGCTCGTGTACATGGCTGGGTCGGAACGGAGAAATAGCGTCGTCGTCGTGTTGATGGGGAGCCAACCGGCTGCGTCGGAACGGAATGCATCGTCGTGTTCATCGGGAGGGCTTGGATGGAAAAGGCGATGGAAACGAGGCCTGGTGTACCGCCGAACGGAGGAAATGGCCTTGTGTTCGACTGGCCACATTAGAAACGGGATCCTGTTCATTGGGAGGAGTGTGGCGTACCACAAAATGGAGGAAACGGACCTCCTACGGTCGATACGGGGGTCCTGTTGATCGGAAGGGGTGTGGCGTACCGCAAAATGGATGACACAGACCTCCTACGATCGAAACGGGGGTCCTGTTGATCGGGAGGGGTGTGGCGTACCACAAAACGGACAAAACGAACTTGTGTTGGAGCGCTACGGTCGAAACGGGGGTCCTGTTCATCATGAGGGGTGTGGGGTACCGCAAAACGGGACTCCACGGGATACTGTTCATCTCCACCGTCGACCTCCTCCAGCCTCCACGGGCTACCGTCGACCTCCTCCATCCTCCATGGGCTCCTGTTCATCCAGCCTCCACCGCACGCTACTCCACTGGCTACTGTACAACCACCCCGACACGGGCACCCCTCCACCATCTACTTTTCATCCAGCCCTCCACACCATGAGGTCCTGTTCGTCCAGAGGCAACGCCACCGCTCACTGTTCATCCACCCCCCCTCGCAATGCTCATTGTTCATCCAAAGAGGCAGCATTGATCGGCTTCAGTTAGCAGCAGTAGCAAAGGAAGCGCTCGATCAGGTTCAGTTAACAGCCATCGATCGATTGCTCGGGTTCAGTAACGCGTAGCCTGCAGTGCAATCACTCGGGTTCAATTAGAGCCCAATGCCTCGCTCGGGTTCAGTTAGAGCCAACAACTCGCACACACGCGCGTACGTTTCTGAGAGAATTGCGCATCACTCGGCCCTCGACCTCCCACCGTAACCGGGAACTTCCTGAAATTTTCCTCGCCCTCGCTTCTACCACGGTTTTTTCCGTCATGGACGGCCCAAAGAAAGTCATGCAGCTGCGTGTCCGGCCCGCCCAGGACGAAAATCCCATTTTCTGTCATGCTTTCTTGTCATATAAGTAGGATCCCACCACATCTATGATGATATCGGGTTTTGTCACAATTATCGTCATACAAGTGTCATATGTATGACAGAAAAAAAATCCGTTCGGCCCAAAATGTCACGGATGTGTCTTTTTTTTGTAGTGTTGATCCAGGTTGCTAAGGGGTTTCTCGCGTAGGCCAGGTTGGGCTGGGGGTCGATGGCTCGGTGATTGATGTCCTTGTAAGCGATGGGGCTAGTTAGGAAGTTGGGAACACTTCCAATGTTGTGTCTGTGGAAAATGTTGTGCACAGTGGGTTACTCAGGTGGTAACTCCAGCTGGTGACTGCCTTCTGTTCGTCTTGTTGTGATCTCAGAGGGGCTGGTAAATCTTGGTTTGAGCTTCTTTCTGGAAATGTTTGGTTCCTGCGAGAGGAGTGGTTTGCAGATATGTACGGTCTTCAACGAGGAAGTTCACTTCTTGAGGATGGTGGTTGGTATAGTTCCTCCTCCTTGACATGGCGGTCTTCAGATGTTCCCTAACCAGTTGAACGGTTCTTCCATCTTTGGGTAGTCAAGTAGGTCACCAAATATAGATGACAACCAACCTGTCCAAGTACTCCATCAAGACTTGTTTATGGTGTACATAAAGTGGGATGGGGCATTGATGGTGGTTATGGTTGAGTACTAGCCAAGATCTTCTCAATCTAGAGCCAAAGCCTGTGGTCATGATCTGACCATGTTGTGGCTTGGTAGGGCGTAAGGGTTTCAAGGATTCTATGATGCGAGTGAATGTTTATCATCTTATCCTTGAGCATAGTTTCTGAGATGCCAATTGCTATATCTAGCCTTCCAAACAAATCACATCATATTACTTAAGGAATTACCCCTCATAGGTCAACTCCAATCATCACTCATGCTATTCATATCCTCATGACTCCCAGAGGGAAAGTCTAACAAAATCATACATGTTAACTATCCCCAAACTCATATCTATGCAAAAATCCGTTGAACGATTTTGAAGAGAGATTGCACCGGTCGAATTAAATGACTTGAGTGAGATAATAATCTCGAAATAGCTTGAACGGATCTTGAATGAAAAGACGAGCCTTCTGAGATATATTCAACACTCAGGAATGAAGGGATATCGAGAAGTGAATCATTAAGAGGTGCGTCGGCATGAGAAAGCCTTTGACACGAGGAAAAGAATATGATCAACACTGAAAGCTTGAATTGGAGCCACCGGAGAAGAAAAGAGACAAAGAATAAGGAACTTGAAGCTTCGTTAGTATCTTCCTGAGAACCACCGGATAAGAACATTGACAGAAAAGAATGAAGAGACTTCACATCCATAAGATGGATACTTGATTAAGAAATTTGAGTCCTTCAAGAAAAAGGGTGGGAGGGCGGGAAAACAAATGCAACTTGGGGCAGATGAAATGGATATCATTGAGAAAACTTAGAATTGATTTTGCAAATGTTGAAATGATCGGATCCAATTGAAGAGAAGCACACCGGTTGGAAAAGAATTAACATGACGACCTCGATGATCAAGAAAGATTAGTATTCACCTAGCAATATGAGAACACAGCTTAGGAAAGGTATGGAATCAACACTTGACACTGAAGCAACTTCAATACCACAAATAAAACAAAACAAAGGATTTGGCTTGCAAAATGAAACAAATACATATGATAGAGATTTACCCAATCCCATATCAGGCATCTATCGGAAAGATATTCTAGGAGCTACTTTAATTCCCACCTATAAAACTCCCGAAACTTTCTGGTTATGCAATCTAGTGTTGGGGATACAAGGGAAGCAATATATATCTCACCCAAACTAACAATCCCTACATCCAGCCGTATCCATCCATCAACACATAAACAAGAAAACTCCGAAAATCATGTACCTCAACCTTCGAAAAGCATCCGTCATACTAGCTATGACAATACTCCCGAACTCCCTAGTACTGGGTGGCGTCAAGGTTATCTCTCCAACAACTGGATAAAAGAGATTTTCGATGTTTACATGGGTGTTATCAGTTGGTAATCAGAGCCATCCCTGACTTAGGAGCCCCCTGCTTGATCGAATCATTGGCGTTGTTGAGTCTAGAACAAAATGTTTTAAGTCTTAGGATTATATATATCGGAGAGTAGGATTCTTTTTACTCCTCAGCACCTTTGTCGCTCTGGTGAGGTCTCCTGACGTACATGTTTTGACTTTCCTCTCGTCAAATTTCACTAAATTTTTTTAGGATCACGTGGGTATCTTGGGATCGCTCTGATAGTCTTGTGACGAGAACATTGTTGTTGGTGCCTCCTGACATTTAGGGGTTGTGGCAGTGTCCCAGGGAGTTGATCTCCGAGGTGTTGTCGTCACAATTTTATCGTTGCAGTTCTGGAATACCTGAGTTTCGCCGACATCGAAAATCTCTTTTATGCAGTTGTTGCTGAGATAACCTCGACGCCACCCCGTACTACGGAGTTCGGGAGTATTGCCATAACTCGTATAACGGATGCTTTTCGAAGGTTGAGGTACACGATTTCTGAAGGTTTCTTGGTTATGTGTTGACGGATGGATACAACTGGATGTAGGGATTGTTAGTTTGGGTGAGATATATTGCTTCCCCTGTATCCCCAACACCTGATTGCATAACCAGAAAGTTTCGGGAGTTTATAGGTGGGATTCAAGTAGATTTAGCATTTCTTCCTGCAGATATTTGGTTTGTGATTGGGTAATCCTTACCACTTATTTGTTCCAATCGTACCTTGGTTTTTCTTTCATCAATCTCTTATCAAGTGGCTTCTCACCTTAATGGACGTGTGATGTTAGCTTTGGAATTCATTCGTTCATCCTTGTTCGAATGTTTATTGTGAACACTATATGTTGAAATTTCTAGCCTTTGATTCTACTTATGTATCATGTCAATGGTGGTTCTAACGGATGTCATCTTCCTCAGGATGGCTCCGCCAACTCGCAACAACCCGGATAGGGGTGAATAAATTCGATCGAACCCACCACCTCTGCCACCTCCTCTGCCTCCGGAGGCATGGCAAGCTGTCGTGGAGGCCACCAACGCCAGTACCCAGATGCTTTTGCAATTCTTGCAAGATCGCAACCAAGGCCAAGGCAACCAAGGGAATCAATGTCAAGGGTAGTTCAATCATCAGCCTCAGTTTCCTACCCTCAACCAGTTCCTTGCAAATCAGCCGAAGTCTTTCAGCTACTGTGCCGAGGCCACAGACGCCGATGATTGGCTCGTGGATATCAACAAGCATTTTGAATGTAGCAATGTCAGGCCTGAGGACTACGTCAAGTTTGCTTCTTTTCAGCTCAAGGACCAAGCAGCTGATTGGTTCCAGCAATACAAAGATTCCAGAGGAGGAAGAGTGATTACCTGGACTGACTTCTGTCGGGACTTTAAAGCTCACCACATCCCTACAAGTGTTGTTGAGAGCAAGCATGAGGAGTTCCGCAATCTCAAGCAAGGAAACATGTCTACATACGAATACAACAAGCAGTTTCAGAAACTTGCTCGATTTGCTAAACAAGACGTTCCTGATGAGAAGAGTATGATTTATCAATTCAGAGGTGGCCTCAGAGAGGATTTGCAGTTAGCTCTCGTTCTTCTTGATCCTACTCAATTCGATCAATTCTACAACATGGCCCTCAATCAAGAAGGTGCTCAGCTCAATTGTGAGGCTTCTAAGAAGAGAATCAGGGATGCAGTTCAGTCTTCTTCTTCCTCACAAGTGGCAGCTAAGAAGCAGAAGTTCTACCTTCCTCCTCCTCTGTTTCGTCAGCCGTACCAGCAGAAGAACTCAGGTGGTCGTGGATCTTCCCACCCAACCCAGGCTATCAGAACAAGTCTCAAACTCAAGCTCCAAGGCCAAGTGCTCCTTATCATCGTCCGCTCTCAGAGGTGACTTGCAACAAGTGTCAGCAGAAAGTTCACTATGCGAACAATTGCTTCAACCAAAGGCGCCTTCCGCCTCCTCCTCCTGTGAGATCTTCAAGCAATGCAGTGGTAAAGCATAATTCCAAGTCTGCAAAGGTGAACATGATGAATGCAGCGCAAGCGGAGGAATCTGCTGACGTGATAATGGGTAATCTTCCAGTTAATGATATTCCTGCAAAAGTCTTATTTGATACCGGTGCATCGCATTCTTTCATGTCATATCCTTTTGCATCGAAGCACAATTTTGACATAGAGGAATTACCTAAAGCAATGCAAGTTATTTCTCTGGCTAAGCGTTTGAGCTCTAGCATGATGGTTACGAATGTCGGTATCAAGATGGTGACTATAAATTTCTGTCTAAACCAATTGTTCTTGGCAACTCGGATATTGATCTAATTCTCAGGATGGACTGGCTTTCTAAGCACAAGGCTCAACTTGATTGTGCTGCCAGAGAGATTCAATTGACACACTCTTCTGAGGATATTATCATCTATGCCGCTCGTGACGAAACCATTCGGTTGTTTTCTCTCAGTGAGAAGGGCGAGTTGGATGCTATTTCTCAAATTCTAGTCGTTTGTGAGTACCAAGATGTCTTTCCAGAAGAGCTTCCGGGTATGCCTCCTCACCGGCCAGTCGAGTTCGTTATCGATCTTGAGCTTGGCACTGAACCAGTTTGCAAGCGTCCTTACAAGCTTCGTCCCAAGGAGCTGAAAGAATTGAAGAAATAGCTCGATGAACAAGATCGACTGGGTTTGATCAGAACGAGTTCATCTCCATGGGGTTGTGGAGTTCTTTTTGTCCAGAAGAAGGATGGCACGGACGGACTGTGCGTCGATTACCGTCCATTGAATAAGAAGACAATTAAGAACAAGTATCCACTTCCCAACATCAATGAGCTATTCGAGCAACTCAAAGGTGCTAAGGTGTTCTCCAAGCTTGACCTTCGTATGGGTTATCATCAGATTCGCATTCGTGAACAAGATATTCCCAAGACAGCATTCAGAACAAGCTATGGCTCTTATGAATATACTGTCATGTCTTTCGGCCTTGTCAATGCTCCTCCAACATTCTCTTGCATGATGAACTTCATCTTCAACTCCTACACCAATGAATTCGTTCTTTTGTATCTCGATGATATTTTGGTCTTCTCCAAGAATAAGAAGGATTATGCCAAACATTTGCGATTGGTGCTCGGCAAGCTGAGAGAGCATCAATTCTATGTGAAGTTCTCCAAATGTGAGTTCTGGCTTGATGAAGTTCTTTACCTTGGTCACATCATCTCCGCCAAGGGCATCGCTGTTAATCCCGAGAAGGTGTCTGCAATTGTGAATTGGGAACCTCCTCAGCATGTCAAGTAGCTCCGTAGTTTTCTTCGTCTTGCAAGCTATTGCCAAAGATTCGTTGAGAATTTCTCTAAGATTGCAAAGCCTCTTTCCAACCTCTTCCATAAGCATGTCAAGTATGTTTGGACTCCTGATTGTGACATTGCTTTCAACACCCTCAAAGAGAAGCTTGTCTCAGCTCCTGTATTAACTCCTCCTGATGAGTCCAAACCATTCGAAGTTTTCTTTGATGCTTCTCTTCAAGGTCTCGTTGATGTGTTAATGCAAGAGAAGAAAGTTGTGGCCTATACCTCTTGTCAGTTGAAGCCCAACAAAAAGAACTACCCCACTGACGATCTTGAGTTGGCGGTAGTTGTCCATGCATTGATAACATGGAGACATCTCTTGTTGGGAAGGAAAGTGGACATATTCACTAATCACAAGAGCCTCAAGTATATCTTCACTCAACCCAACCTCAACCTCAGGCAAACTCGTTGGGTCGAAATGATTCAAGAGTACAATCCAAGTATTGAATGTACTCTTGGCAAGGCGAATGTGATTGCAGATTCTTTGAGCAGGAAGGCTTATTACAACAGCTTAATCCTCAAGCCCTTCCAACCGGATCTTTGTGAAGCTTTCCGCAAACTAAATCTCCAAGTTGTTCCTCAAGGATTTCTTGCCAACCTCCTAGTCTCTCCTACTTTGGAAGATCAAATTCGTGAGGCACAACTCCTGGATACCATGGTGAAGAAGGTGAAACGTGGTATTGCTAAGGGCATTCCCAAATACAAGTGCTATCGCTTGGATGACAAAGATACTCTATTCTTCGAGGATCAAATTTTGGTTCCTAAATGCGATCTAAGGAAAGTCATTTTGAACAAAGTGCACAATTCTCTTCTATCCATTCATCCTAGAAGTACGAAGATGTACCATGACTTCAAGCAGTCGTATTGGTGGACTCGAATGAAGCGAGAAATTGCTCAATTCGTGAATGAATGTGACGTCTGCAGAAGAGTGAAAGAAGAACACCAATAGCCAGCTGGTCTCCTCCAACCTCTTGCTATTCCAGAATGGAAGTTTGATCATATCTAAATGGACTTCATTACTGGATTTCCAAAGTCCAAGCATGGGAATGATGCTATTTTCGTTGTCATTGACAAGCTTACTAAAGTGGCTCATTTCCTTCCTATCAAAGAATCTCTCACAACAGCTTAGTTGGAAGAGCTATACACCTCCAGAATTGTCTCCTTACACGGTATTACGCAATTGATCTCTTCAGACCGCGGAATCTATCACAACAGCTCAGTTGGCCATGGGAACCAACATTCGCTTAAGCACAAGTTTCCATCCTCAAACAAGTGGCCAAGTCGAGCGAGTCAATCAAATCCTTGAAGATATGCTCAGGGCTTGTGTCATTTCCTTTGGCATGAAGTGGTAAGATTGTCTTCCATATGCCGAGTTCTCGTACAACAACAGCTTCCAAGCGAGTTCGGGCAAGGCCCCATTTGAAATTCTTTATGGCAGGAAGTGCCGTACTCCTCTCAATTGGTCCGAGACTGGTGAACGCCAACTTCTTGGCAACGACTCACAGAGGCTGAAAAATGTGTAAAGTCATCCGTGAAAATCTCAAAGTCATGCAATCGCGCCAGAAGAGTTACTATGATAGCAAGCACCGTCACTTGGCTTTCGAGATCGGAGACCATGTCTACCTCCGCGTCACTCCAATGAAAGGTACTCGTCGCTTCGGTATCAAAGGGAAGCTTGCCCCTAGATACGTGGGTCCCTTCAAGTCATTGGCAAAAGAGGCGACCTCGCCTATCAATTTGAGCTTCCCTCCAACTTCGCAAACGTGCACGATGTGTTTCACGTGTCACAGCTTTGCAAGTGCTTCAAGAATCCTGAGCGCACTATCAACTTTGAAGAGATTGACCTCCAAGAAGATCTGTCTTATCATGAGCACCCCGTTGCTATTCTTGAAGAAACTGAGTGCAAGACTCGCAATAAGTCAATCAAATTCCTGAATGTGAAGTGGTCCCACCATTACGACCGAGAAGCCACCTGGAGTGCGAGGATTACCTACGTTCCGAATATCCGGAGTTCTTTCAGTCCTAGATCTCGGGATGAGATCCTCTTGTAGTGATGGAGTGTTGTAACACCCCGGATGTGACTTTCCGTATTCGTAACTCCAACTCTTGCCATTTTCTGCTATGTGTTATGGTATTCCCTCCGTGTTTGGGTTTTTGTCTTTCGTTTTGCATTTTGTTCATGTCATGCATTTCATATCATGTCATCATGTGTATCTCATTCGCATACGTGTTCGTCTCATGCATCCGAGCTTTTCCCCGTTGTCCGTTTTGCAATCCGACACTCCCACATGCACCCGGTGCACCCCTCTTGTCTCTTTTCGTGAGCGGGTGTTAAACATTCTCGAAATGGACCAAGGTTTGCCAAGTGGCCTAGGTACACCACCGGTAGACCACCTGTCAAATTTCGTTACATTTGGAGGTCGTTTGATGCTCCAACGGTTAACCGGGTAACCGCAAAGGCCTCTTGCGTGTGCAGCCCAACACCCTCCAAAACAGCCCAATAACCCATCTAAACCCCCTCCATCCTCTCCGTCGTTGGATCATGATCCTGTGGGAGAAAGCCACACCTCATTTGGAGTCTCCTAGCTCCCTCTACCTATAAATATGTGCATTCCCCCGGATTTTTCGCGCAGTCCAACCCTAGCCGCGCCCCTCTCTGCCGCCGGACACGTCCAGATCGGGCCGGACGCGTCAGCGCTGCCACCGCAGCCAATCGGAGCCCGCCACATGGCACACCGCCACCTCCCACCGTCGAAGCCCGCCGGGCCCGAGGCCGGCCCCCGCGACCCGCATCGCGTCGCGCTGTCGCGCCCGTCCTCCGCCTCCTCCCGCCTCGATGCCCGCGTCCCCCGCTGTGCTCTGGCGCGCCTCCTCGCTGGCGCGCCACCACGCAGCCGTCACCGGTCGGCACCGGCGCCCGCCGCCCTCGGTCGCCACCCGCCGCGGTCGCCGCCCCCGCGCCGCCCGGCCCCGTCGCCGCCCCCGCCGGCCCCGTCCCTCCGGCCATCTCCCTCCTCTCCAACTCCGGCGAGCTCCCCGGTCATCCTCGAACCGCGCGCTCCAGACCTGGATCCAGATCCAAGGTTGACCCCGAAAATTCCATCGTCCCTTTTTCTATCATATTTTGGTGCCCCCTTTGACCTGTCGTAACTTCATGACCTTAGCTTCATTTCATGCCCATGATATATCAAAATGTTCATCATGATATGCTCTTCATTTTGCTCCATTGTGACATGCTTGTTTGAGTTCATATTGATGCCTAAATAATCGTTGCAAGAGTGCTATATGATGTTAACTATTGTCGGTTAACAGAACTTGGTGAATTGTCTTTTTCATTGCATTTTGTGTGTGCATCATATGAGCATGAGCTCTACAGGTGTTTTGGTCTACAACATGCCATATTTACAGAGGTGCTTGCCATGTATTTTTGTGATCAATGTGGTGGCTAGCACAAGCATGCAAACTAGGCTTCATGATGTTGCTGATTTCAATCCCTGTTCTGTTGTTATTTTGATGCCATGTGAACTTGATGCTACAGAGAGATCCATGCATATTTTGAGATACTTCAGTAAAGATTTTTTGAACATATGGTTATGTTCTATCCATCCATGCCCCTGCTTGCTATTATGGAGTAATCTAGAATGTCACTTGCTTGATCTACTTTTGCTATAAAATGTTCCTGGCAGAATGTTAACATGCTAATCAATTTTGCGACGGTTGTTGCTAGTGATCCAAGCATGCTATGAACTTGTTCTTGCCACGGTTAGTTTCATCAACATGTCTTCTTGTTGATGCTATGCTTATCTTGTCATGCAACTACTTGTGATGATTGAATTGAGCTCGCAAAGATGCCTTCATAATTCTGTTAATGCCATGCTCTATTTTCTGTTGTCGGAATATGTTAACGAAACTTGCTATGTTTACATGTGTGGCATCATTTCTTCTGATACTTTTTGGCTCATGTTCATTAAGGGACTTTTGTTCTATGCACTTAGTAGTATCATGCCATGCCTTAAGTTTCTATGATATGTTCCCGTAGCATGATGTTTGTTTGCCCTAAATATTGCTTCCTGATGTTGTTTCTGCCATGTTAGTATTTTCACCAAGTCTGTGGTGCTGTTATCTTTTGCACTTTTGCCATGCTTGTTTGAACCTGCTATTTTGTGATCTAGCCGTAGCTCATTGTTCATCTTTTGTCAAACATCTCTTATAGATCACTGCCATATGCGTTATTTCTATGTTGGAGTACAGTAGCTTATTTTCTTGTTGCATGCTAAGTAGCATCGTGCTGTTAATCGCAGAATTGTGCCATTCTTGTTTTGCTTGCCATTTGCAAACCGTGCATCCGTTTCCGGTGATCTTTATATCAATTTCAACCGAATTCACCTAATATTTCCAGCTGCATACTTGGTTTGCCAAGTTTATGCCTTGATCATTCTTTCCCTTCCGGAGCACGCTTATGCATTGCATATCATGTCTTGCATATCATGTCTTGCATATCATGCCATGTATTGCATCATGTTGCTTGTGCATTGCACCGTGATTGATTGTTGTTCCATTGCTTGTGTTCTTGCTTTGGGTAGAGCCGGGAGACGAGTACATGAACAAGGAACTTGTCGAGTATGCTAACGAGGACCAAACTTTCGACAACTCTGAGAACTTTGCAGGCAAGATGACCATACCCTCGATATCACTTCTATCTTTGCTTTGCTAGTTGTTCGCTCTATCGCTATGTTTGCACTACCTACCATTTTTTTATCATGCCTCCCATATCGCCATGTCAAGCCTCTAACCATCCTTTCCTAGCAAACCGTTGTTTGGCTATGTCACCACTTTTGCTCAGCCCCTCTTATAGTGTTGCTAGTTGCAGGTGAAGATGAAGTTTGTTCCTGGTTGGAACATGGATATTCTGGGATATCACAATATCTCTTGTTTAATTAATGCACCTATATACTTGGTAAAGGATGTAAGTCTCGGCCTTATGCCTGGTGTTTTGTTCCACTCTTGCCGCCCTAGTTTCCGTCATACCGGTGTTATGTTCCTTGATTTTGCGTTCCTTACGCGGTTGGGTGATTTATGGGACCCCCTTGACAGTTCGCTTTGAATAAAACTCCTCCAGCAACGCCCAACCTTGGTTTTACCATTTGCCTACCTAAGCCTTTTCCCTTGGGTTTTTGCGAGCCATAGGGTCATCTTTATTTAACCCCCGCCCCCCCCTGGGCCAGTGCTCCTTCGAGTGTTGGTCCGAACCGAGCTGCCTGCGGGGCCATGTTGGAGAAACTTGAGGGCTGGTTTTAGTCGTAGCTAGTCTCATCCGGTGTGCCCTGAGAACGAGATATGTGCATCTCCTATCGGGATTTGTCGGCACATCGGGCTGCTTTGCTGGTCTTGTTTTACCATTGTCGAAATGTCTTGTAAACCAGGATTCCGAGACTAATCAGATCTTCCTGGGAGAAGGAATATCCTTCGTTAACCGTGATAGCTTGTCATGGGCTAAGTTGGGACACCCTAAAGAGTATTATCTTTCGAAAGTCGTGCCCGCGGTTATGAGGCAGATCAGAATTTGTTAATGTCCGGTTGTAGAGAACTTGACACTTGACTTAATTAAAATACATCAACCACATGTGTAGCCATGATGGTCTCTTTTCGGCGGAGTCCGAGAAGTGAACACGGTTCGGGTTATGTATGAACGTAAGTAGTTTCAGGATCACTTCTTGATAACTTATTGCTTCTCGACTGATGCGTTGCTTCTCTTCTCGCTCCCACTTGCGTATGTTAGCCACCATATATCCTTAGTGCTTGCTGCAGCTCCACCACCCTACCCCTTTCCTACCCATGAGCCTAAATAGTCTTGATCTTGCGGGTGTGAGATTGCTGAGTCCTGGTGACTCACAGATTCTACCAAAACAGTTGCAGGTGCGGAGGATACCTATGCAGGTGACGTAACTGAGCTCAAGTGAGAGTTCGACGAGGACCATGGTTGTTACTATGTTTCGTTTCCTGTTGATCAGTAGTGGAGCCTAGTTGGGACGATCCGGGATCTAGCATTTGGGGTTATATTCCTTTCATTTGGATTTGACCGTAATCGGTCTATGAGTGTATTTCGAATGATGTATGAATTTATTTATCTAGTGTGTGAAGTGGCGATTGTAAGCCAACTGTCTTTATCCCATTCTTGTTCATTACATGGGATTGTGTGAAGATGACCCTTCTTGCGACAAAACCTACAATGCGGTTATGCCTCTAAGTTGTGCCTCGACACGTGAGAGATATAGCCGCAAGTTGTAACACCCCGGAACTGATGCGCTAGGTGTCTTCCAGCTATTCGTCGTCGTTGCCATGTCATTTTCTTGCGTGTTGCATTTTGCCATGTCATCATCTCCATTTCATCCGCATGTTTCTCAAGACTTGCATCCGTTCAGGTTCCCCCGGTTCTCTCCGTTGTCCGTTCTAAGCCCCGACACTCTCGCACGCGCCTGCGGCACCTCCGAAATATTATTTTATAAGTGGCATAAAAATGTTCTCGGAATGGGATGAAAGTTGGCGTGCAGTCATATTATAGTGTAGACAGAGCACCTGTCAAGTTTCGTCGCATTCAGAGCTCGTTTGATAGCCCAACCGTTATTCATATAGCCGCAATATAGCCGGTCTAAAGTCGGACGTTTTCGGTCTCCGAAAACTGTTGCTGGGGTGCCATCCTCCCTCTCTTCTCAGCCCACAACCATCTACACAACCCACCTGCAGCCCCCCTAGACCTGCCTAACCCCAACACGCGATCGGATCCGTCGGATCGCGATCGGATGTTCCGAAAACCCCTCCTAACCCCTCAAACCCTAGCCCCTACCTATAAAAGGAAGCCTCCCTTCCATTTTTGGCAGCAGCCAAACCCCCTCCTCTAAATCCGCGCGCTGCCAGCCTCCTCCCACCTCGAGGGCCGCGCCCCCGCCTTCCCCTCCAAACCCGGCGCGCCCCAAGCCCCCCTCCGCCACTTGGCGCTGCCCTATAGGTCAGCCGCCACCGGAGCCATCGTCTGCAGCCTCCCAGGAGACGCCACGTGTCCCCAGCGCGCCCCCTGCCCGCCTCCAGCCGCCGCGGCCCTGGCAGGCCCATCCGTGGCCCGCCGAGCCCATCTAGAGCCCGGGTCGGACCCCGTGCTCCGCCGCCCACCGCCCGAGCGCCGCAGTGCTCCTCACGAGCGCCCGAGAGCGCCGCCGCCCAGGCTCGCCGTTGCCGGATCCCGAGTTCCCCGTCGGCCCATCGCCAAGTCCTCCCGCCGGCGACCCCGTGCCACCGCTAGAGCCCGCTCCAGCCCCGGCTGCCTCCGTCGCCCCCTGCGCGCCAAGCTCCAGGGAGAGGAGCTCCCGAGCTCACGACGAACCTCGTCGCCGGTGCCCTATGCACCACCAGCCCGCGGGAGCTGCCCTACGCAGCGGCTGCCCGTCCTCCGCCGTCCCACCGCCGACCTCGCCGCCCAGCGCCACCGTCCGGCCCCTCCGTTCCTGATCCGGCCTCCCCTGCCCTCCGGCGCATTTCTGGCAAAGCTCCGGCAAACCTCGTTCCGCGTGCCCTGAAACCCTAGATCTGTTTTCGGGGGGTGATTTTCGTCCAAGTCCTTTTCCCGATAGATTTTATGCCATCTTCATCATGTCACACCTCTGCACTCGTTGCTCCGATTCATGCATGTAATATGTCAAAATGTTCATTGGGAGATGCTCTTCGTTTCATTCCAGTGTGCCATGCTTGTTTGGATCCATCTTGATGCCCTAATCATCGTTTCAAGAGTGCTATATGATGTTAACCTGCTGAAACCACCATCGATGAGGGTCCTGGTGATGGCCACCTGGAAGATGGTGGGCATGCAAATCATCAGGAGCGCACCCGAGAAGGCGGTCTTGGTGGGGTGATCGTCCGAGCTGAAGGTCAAGTCGGCCTTGGGTGCGGCCCAACCCGGAGGAGCTCCATGCCGTGTGAGGGCGGCGCCGATCTGGCGGACGAATGGCTTGACGTGGCGGCCCGAGGGTGGCGATGACCGGGGGTGCCGGTGCAGCGTAATGGGTGAGGAAGAGGTCGCGCAACTCCTCCAAGGAGGCCACAGAAGCCGTTGGCAAGTGTAGCAGCCACATGCGTGGGACGCAGATGAGGGCCATGGGAAACCAGTTAGCCATGACCTTGTCGTCACCCCCAGCCTCGAGGACAGCCTCCTCATATGCCAGGAGGAAAGCCAGCGGATCTGTCGCACCGTTGTAGCGCGGCGGCATCTCTGGCTTGAACTTGTGTGGCTACTACACCTGTCACAAGGCGGGGCCCAAGGCTCGGAGCCCCCTGGCCCCAGTGCCGGTGTTGGCACCCGGAGCGGGCGGCGCGTTGTCCGCCATGAGGGCGAAGCGCGGTGTTGATGGAGAGTGGGTCAACGGAAGAGAGAGCTCCAGCGCACCCCTACCTAGCGCGCCAAATGTTGGATATAGGGTTCTGGCAAAAACCCTAAGGTTCGAACTCTGGGGTGCGCACGAAGATCTTCTCCCTACCGATCCACGCCCCAAAGCCTCGTCATGAATCTAAGCTACACGATGAACAACACAAGGGACACAAGGTTTATACTAGTTTGGGCCATCATTGTGGTGTAATACCCTACTCTAGTGTGTGGTGTGGTGGATTGCCTCTAGGGTTGATGATGAACAGTACAGAGGAAGAACAGCCTCGCGAGGGGTCTTCTTGAGCTGGTGCTGTGTTCTACTTGGGATGGATTCTATCTCTGTCGGCTAGGTGAGAACTTCCTCCCTTTCTACGGTGGTGGCTATCTCTACTTATAGAGGCCCTGGTCCTCTTCCCAAATATTGAGCGGGAAGGGAGCCAACAACGGCCATTTTGAAGGGGAACAACTAGTACAAGTTATCCCGACTAAAGTTGGTCTTCGACTGCCAAAGGCACTGGCGTTGATGCTATCTTGGGCTCCATGGTGACCTCCGTCCTGCCGCACTGCTGGTCTTGGTCTCGTTGCACCGATATGGTAACCTTTGCTTGATGCCTTGGTACTCCACGCCTGTGCCTGCCCCCTTTGTACCAAAATAGAAAATGAGGACACTTCAGAGGATGGCGCCCGCCTGGTCTCGATCGTCATGGCTTGCATCATGAGCACCTCGCGAGGTACTCCTTGCCTTGATCTCTCCGCCTCCTCGCGAACCTGCCTGGTGAGGACGCCCCTGGAGAAGCCTTACATCGTCCGCCCCGCGAGGCTTGGCCCCTCACAAGGGTCTTGAGCTTGGGTTAATGAAGACGGGCCGTGCTGGGCCGCCCCTTGAGCCACACCGTAGGCCACAGGCAGGCAAGTCTGGGGACCCCCGTTCCCATAATGCCGACAGTAGCCCCCGGGCCCAAGGCGCGCTCGTACTTGGCTTAGCGGTGAAGCGAAAGGGCAAGTGCGGAGCGCCACAGGCCTCAATAGTCTGCGGCCTGGGTCGCCACGTGGCAGTTGATTAGACGTGGGCATCTCCGCTTCCCCACCCTGCCTCGGCAACTGCCCGATTGGACAAGTCCCTGCTGCAGGCAAAAAGAGTCATGATTACCTATGATCGTGGAGGCCGACGGTTGGCCTCCTCTAGACTATAAATGTGGAGGGCCGCAGGCCCCCCGTTGTACATCTCCCTTCCCCCACCTGCTCCTTCTTCCTCCTTGCCCCAGCTGCCAGTCGTGTCCCATGGCGCCCATGAAGAGGTTTTGGCCGCGGAGATGGGGAAAGCTCGCCAGGAAGGTCCTGGCTCCCCTCCGCCCAAGAGCAGCCGAGGTCGTTCCCGCAAGCACCCCGCGACTCCTGCAGCGACTCCTCGTGGTCGTAGCGATGGTCCTTCACGCGGTGACGACCGCCCGGTGGGTGGGGGAAGACACGTCTTGGCTGCACGGCCTCCCCGGCCATGCTTTCACTTGGCAGAGGTGCTGCTGGAGTTTGTTGTGTGGTCGGCAGATCCGGCCGGCAATTGGCTCCAGCTCCCCCGCTTCTTTGCTGGCAAACTGCCGGTCGATGGCCCTAGTGGGCTTTGGCTGTAGGCGGACTATTGCTGCAGCAAGGCCTCCTAGGTCACGATGGAGATCTCCATCACCAGGAATGTGGCCCTGGACCACGGCTGGCTGACATTTGTCCGCGCGCGTGGCCTGGGCCGGTGGTGCACCCTGCACTTCAAGTTTGACGGCAACGAGACCCTCTATGTGAGGATGTTCGGGGAAGACGGCCGCCGTGCTGGGTGCTTCCCTGAAGACAACGACGTCGACGAGGTGCTTGGCCTCGTCGATGGCTGTGCCGAGGGTGAAGGGGAACCTGCTCCTGGCGGCGTCTGTAGCTCGTCGAGCTTCAGCGGCTCCTCCTCCGGCGACAGCTCCTCCAGTGGTGGCCGCGAACAGCCACCATGTCACCGCACCCGCTTTGAGGGTGGTGGCAGGTCGTCTCGTCGCCGAGCCCCGGTGAAGCGCGAGGCGGAGTCTGATTGAGCTCCTGATGGAGGTGTGGATCCTTCCTCGGGAGTCGTCACGAGGCGCGTGTCATTTCTAATTTGTTTTTCTCCTTTCCTGCATTGAGAGGAAGAGGAGTATGGAGCCCCATTCCCAGAACACCGACAGCTGACAATTTACATTCCCCTGGCTATAAATGGGACGAGCGGGCAGAGCCCCCTACCCATCTTTGTCTTCTCTCTCCTTGCTTCTCCCTCCTCTTGCTCCTCCATCTTGCTAGATCATCCATGGCGCCGACGAGGAGGTTCTTGGCCGTGGAGAAAGGAAAGGCCCCCAAGGAGGGGCCGGACTCGCCTCCGCCTAAGAAGGTCGCGGTCGCCCTTGCAAGTATGCTGCGATGCCGGCAGCGGCTCCCCGTGGGCGTGGGCGCCCACTCTCCAAGGCTGGCGCTGCCTCCGACGGTCTTGTGGACATGTCTTCTTGTGGTCGGAGCTACCTCGATCAGGGGAGCCACTATGAGGAGCCATCCAGCCACCACGGCTGCGATCCCACTTGGCCGACTCTCCCCCGGAGTTCGTGGTGTGGGCGGAGAAGCCTGCAGGTGCATGTCCAGCTCCCGCGCTTCTTTGCGGGCGCTCTGCTGGCCGAGGTACCTGGTGGCTTCTGGTTTCAGGATGATGGCTGCTGCAGCCTGGCCTCGTGGGTGGAGACCGAGGTCATGGCCGCCGGCAACGTGTTCCTGAACGGTGGGTGGTAGTCGTTTGCCCACGCACGGGACCTGCGCGGGAGGTGCACCCTCCATTTCTGGTACGATAGTGTCGCAACCCTCTATGCGAGGAACTGCGGGGAGGATGGCCCGTGCATTTGGTGCTGCCCATAGAGCGACAGTGACAACGACGACGATGATGATGGTAGACGGCGGGGCGGCGGCGTCGCTCGTGATGGCCTCGCCCTTGGCGATGGTCATGCCGCTTCCAGCAGCGACAACTTCTCCTCTGCGGAAAGCTCCTACAACGATGACTCCGACAAGCCACCGCGCCACGGAGCCCAAACCAAGAGGGGGGACGAGCTGCATCATCGCCATGCCCCAGTGAAGCAGGAGGAGGGCTCTGAGTGGCGCCCGTGCGGCCAGAGCCGAACCTCAGGAGCTGACATCGACGTGCACCTGCTTTTTCTTCATTTTTTTCCTTTTCCTTGCTGCTGCAAAAAAACGAAGAGGTAAGGGGCCCTACCAGGGCTTGTAATGGACTCTGGCGCTTGCGCCATTAAGTTATTGTTTCCATGCCTCCTCCTGATACTCATGTTGCCATTGATTGTAGATGGGATAACTTATCTTAGAGTTTCTGTGATGGTGCACCGCAGGAGCGGTCCTTATCAAGGGGTGACCTAGTGGTCGCCAGGCTTCAAGAGGGGGGGATCCCATGGCTGTAGAACTAGGAGGCCCCAGAGGCATAGTGCCCATGAGCTCGCTCGTGAGTGTCACGTGAGGAAGAATACGCCACAGGGCCAGGGGCTGAGGCTTTGGCAAGGTGTGTTCGCAGGCCAGTACGAAACATGCACACTAGCCCAGCCCCCACGCGCGGGACGCACGAGGAGGAGCGATGGGAAACTGCCACTCCCCCCCCCCCCCGAGGGAAAGCTTGACAGAATCGAATGAGTCAAGAAGAAAAATTCCCAACCCTCAAGAAGAGACCCTGAAACTTCAAAGTCCATTCAATAAGTCGCAAATCAGATACAGAAAGCAAGCGAAAGAACAGCCGCGTCCGGCTCCTATACTAGTCTTCTCACCAGCGCGGAGCTAAGTGCTTCCACTAGAATGTGGGAGGGAGCCCCCGTGAGGCCCAAGGGCGTTGCTCAGGAGACTCCAGGGCATGTACAGCCCCAACTCATTATTACGTGAGAGTGTCACGAGCGGAGACCTTCACAGGCGCGGAGCCTTATTTATGTGTAAAACTTTCAGATGTGGTGGATGTTCCAGGCATTCTAGATGGGGACCCCGTCCTGCGTCTCTAGGCATGCGGCGCCTGGCCTGGAGACACGGGTGATCCTGAATGGGCCCTCCCACATGGGGGAGAGCTTGTGAAGCCCTTCCCTGGAGAGCACCCGCCTCAGGACAAGGTCGCCCACATCAAGAGTCCTGGAACGGATGTTGTGGTAGTGGTACTACCACAACGCCTATTGTACCTTGCAGCTTAGAGCAAGGCCTGCCGAAGATATTCCTCCCCCAGCACGTGGTCCATCTCCCGCGCAATGACTTGATGCGCCACGTCGAATGCCAGAACCTGCGTGGAGAGATGCCTAACCTCATAAGGGAGGACCACCTTGTCTTCGTAGACGAGGAGGAACAGGGTCTTGCCTGTAGGATTGGTCGTAGTGCTGCGGATGGACGACGACACGAACGGAAGCTCGTCGAGCCAGCCTCTGTCGCAGGCCTCGAGCTTTTTCTTGAAGCTTCTTGCCTTGAGGCCCCTCAAGACCTCCTTATTGGTGCGCTCGGCCTGGCCATAGCTCCACGGGTGCGCCACCGAAGCATAGCTTATCTGCATTCCAAGCTTAGCACAATATGTTTTTAAGAGGTTGCTCGTGAACTAGGAGCCATTGTTGGTGATGATGCGGTTGGGCACCCCGAAGCGGCTTACGAGTCCCTTGATGAACTAGACTGTGGAGCCGGCCGGGATGGTGTAGATAGCTTCCACCTCCACCCACTTGGTGAACTTGTCAACGGCGACGTAGAGGTAGCGGTAGCCCCCGGTGCTCGAGGAAATAGACACAAGACGTCCAACCCCCAAACCGTGAATGGCCCTGAGAGCGGGATGGTCTGGAGGCCCTAAGCAGGTTGATGGATCTACTTAGCATGCATGACAGGCCTCACAAGATCTTAGCAATTCAGTGGCATCGTTAGTGTTGTGGGCGAGTAGAACCTGCTGCAGAACGCCTTGCCCACGAGGGTGCATGATGAAGAGTGACGCCCACAATCCCCACCGTGAATGTCAGCCAGCAGCTCGCACCCCTGCTCCTTGGAGATGCAATGCAGGGAGCATCGTTCCGGGGCCTTTGGTGGAGCTCACCATCCTGGATGCAGTATGCGGTAGCCTGGTGGGTCATCTGCTCTGCATCCTCTTCCTTCTCTGGTAGGGTGCCCTGAAGCAGGTATGCCTTGAATTCCTCGGTCCAGCACCCCACCTGAGGATCGAGCCTGAGGAGCAGGCAGGCCCGTGAGGCCGGGCCACAGGCCGGGGCGCCCATGGTGGGTGTCGTGGGCAGCTCCTCCTATGGTAGCGCTGGCTCGGCAATGGGGGGAACTGCCGATGGCCTTAAGAGCCACTCCTCAAAGATGCTAGGCTCCTGGGGGAGGCGTCGGGACGCCCTCTTGGCGATGTCGTCCGCCTCCTTGTTTGTGCTGCGTGGCACGTGCTGTAGTTCCAAACTTAAGAATTTCTTCTCTATTTTGCATACCTCCTCGAGGTATGCCTCCTTCTGCTCGTCCTTCAGCATGTACTCCTTGTTGGAGAAGTTGATGAGGAGCCGGGAGTCGCGCCTGATGGTGAGGCGCCTAACCCCTAGGGCAAGCGCGGCCCTAAGCCCAATGATCAGGCCCTCTACAATGTTGTTGGAGACCTTCTCGCCATGCTGGAAGCAGAGCTGCATGGCATAGCAGAGCTTTTCTTGGGTGGGCGAGATGAGCACGGCTCCAACCCCGTGCCCTGACGTGCTAAGGCGCCATCAAAGTACATAACCCAGCCATCAGGCGCTTCCTCTCCTAGGGCAAGAGAGCGGTCATCACCTACTTCTTGGCCTGGCGCATCAAAGCACACTACTACAAAGTCAGCGAGGGCTACGCCCTTGATGACTCGGGTGGTGCTGAATTCCAGCTGGAATGCCTGCAAGTCGGTGTTCCATTTGGCAACCCTTCCTGTGGCATTGGTTGTTCGGAGCACCCTCTCCAGGGGGTAGGCCGAGACGACCTTGATAGGGTGGCCTTGGAAGTAGCGGCACAACTTCCTGGAAGCGACAAGGAGTGCGAGGAGAACCTTCTGTGGCATGGGGTAGCGAGCCCGCGCGTCACGCAGCACAGTGCTGACGAAGTAGACGGGGTGCTCGACTTGGGAGGAGGTGTTGGTCGAGTCTTGCTCCTCTTGCGGTGATGGAGCCTCGGGAAGCCCGTCCTCAGGGGGGGCACTGCAGCTTCAGGGGGCCCATCTCCTGATGGTTCGGCCACGGCCTCAGGCGCGCTGTCATGAGGTCATGGCATCTTTAATGGGTGTGAGGTTCAGTGCCGCGCACCCTTGGCTGCATGCTCTTCGCGGACCGCCACTAATGTCATGCTGGCCGAGTGAGGCATGGCGATCAGTTAAAGCACCAGGGGATCGAGAGGACGACGCACATCCATCACTGGTGGGCTGGTGAGGTACTTCTTGAGGTCTTGGAAAGCGGCGTCAGCTTCTAGAGTCTATTCGAACAGGCCCTTCCTCTTCATCAGCTTGAAGAACGGGAGGGCATGCTCGCCAGCTTGGAGATGAAGCGCCCAAGCAAGGTCACACAGCCTGCCAACTTCTGCATTACCTTGAGAGTTTGAGGCGGGCTCATCCTTTCTATTGCCTTGAACATCTCCGGGTTGGCCTCAATTCCTTTGTGCGACACCAGGAACCTCAACAGCTTGCCAGAAGGTACACCAAAGAATATGCACTTCTCAGGATTAAGTCGCAGCTTCACCTCGCGTAGGTTGGTGTCGCGAGAAACCACGGCCACCTATGGGACCAGGACGGCCCCTTGCTGGTTCGACAGGGGGAGTCGCGTTGCACAAAGAGCATACCAACACAAGGCAGCACGACAGGGATCACACAGGCAGTTTTACCTAGGTTCAGGCCACTACGAGGCATAAAACCCTACTCTTGCTTTGGTGGATTGATTGGGAAAGGTGGTGGTGGTGTGTAGTACACTTTCCCGGCAGGGGTGCTTCCGGACAGCGGCGAGTACGCGCGTATGGGAGTGTGAGTGGTCTAAGCTTCCAACCCCTTGAATCGTTCCCATGGGCCTCCTTCTATAGATCAAGGGGCTACCATAGTGGAAAATTGGTCATTAAACACTGATATGATAGCAAATAGTGCTATCATACCTAACTCTGTAGGAGCGTGCATTTAATCTATCGCTTAGTGTCATGTCATTGGTTGCCCAACAAGGCTTTCCGAGCTAATCTGCCAGCTCCACGCCTGCTTGCTTGACACATCACTGGACAGGTGTCATTTGTGGGTTCACTTGGTAGGAAGTGGCCGCCATGTGGCGAATGGCTTCCACTTAATCATCATGTGTCTTGGCACTGCACTAATCCATGATGTGGGTCATGGTGGAGCAGTCGGTGGGGTGATCTGGTCCCCGTGAGTCCGGCAGGCCCTACCCGGATGCCTTGGTCCTCTTTTTCTGGGGTGGCCTCGCCCCTTGCCGGGCTCGCCTATCTGGCAAGCGAGGCCTATTCCTTGACGATATCATGATCTTCTGCCTCAGTCTTGGTTCCTTCTAATCTGTTAACTAGTTCTTCGAGTCTCTTGGTCTCTTGCTCTGGTGCTTCAATCTTGATCTTGTGCATGTGCACAGTCAGGTCAACACGCACCGAGTCTATTGCACCGATAGAAGCCCTGGGGATAGCCCGGAATGCACTGCTGAGCGTCGACGGGGTAGGGCCTAACAAGTGCACATGCTGCGCTATTGAAGAAGTTGGTCCCTTGAGACCCTATCTGCTTCTTCATTAGTCTTGATTCCGGGCTAGTTTTCAGTTTTCCATGCGTGACGTTACGAAAAAAGGTCTGGTTCATGTCCTGCATGGCGGTCGTGCCCGACGATCACGAGGCGGAAACGGCCATCCCACTTGCCTCTGTGCTTCTGGCCCATCCGCCACGTGTCCTCCATGCCTCAGGAAGGCTAGGTGGTGGACGTGGAGCGCATGGGTGTGAGCGCCGTGGCGGGAAATCAGGTGTCGCTAGTTGGCACAGCGGGTTGGTCCTGACTCCCTACGTCCTTGAGGGCCATATTAGATGAGTGGGTCGGCCGCCCTTGGGGAGAGGAGCCTGGCCCCGGCCCTACCCTCCTAGAAAAAGGAATAGAGTTGGTGCTTTTCCACACACACCTTCTTCTTCTTCCTTCACAACCTTCCCCCGCTCGCCATGGTGAGAGGGCGAGGGTGTGCTGGTGTTCCAGTGGCGGGGATGAGGGCCTCCGCTCGTCAGCGCATTCCTCCTCCTCCGGAGCTCGCAATGGTGGAGCCCGCTGCAGGAGGAGGAGGGAGGGGACGGTGTCGAGGTTGCCGTGGCACTAGAGGGAGGGGATGACGGGGCGACGCTCCGGCCGTACCTCTACCGGCGGCTCCCCCTTGATGGAAGGCCATGCCAGAGATCAGCCTTGAGAGATCTTTGTTAGGCTGTATAAACCTCTATGCAGCCATCTTCGGCTCCATACCCCGTTCGCCCGGGAAATGGAGCTCAACCCGCCGCATGCTCTGAGGTTGCACATGAGGGGCTGCGGGAGTGGCAGTATGTGGGTTGACGTCGATTTCCTTGTTCCTCATGTGATGTATCTTCGCCATGGTTGGAAGACCTTCGCCCAAGCCCCTAGCTTGACGGAGGTGCACGTTCTCTAGTTTAAATTAATGGAGAGCGGCCTGCTCTCCGTCAAGGTCTTCGGGCACTTGGGAATTCGCTTAGGGTGCTCTACCGATGACGAAAGCTCCTCCTCGAGCGACAGCGACGAGGAGGGTCGTGACAGCGGTGATGACGGAAGCGGGTGGGAGGGCAACGACTCTGACTACGAGTGATCTCCGCCCACACCATCTTCATAAGGCGGCAGCACCATCATCTGCATCCACATCTCTTCCCTGACAATGTGATTTGCTAGGGAGTTGGATGCAGTGGTGGGGATGGTGCCCCGGGTTCCTCCAGCAGCCTCCCAGCTGGACCTCGGCAGGCTTCCTCTCGGGTTGCAGCTCCGTTCGCCTTGCCTTGCCCTACTGGCCCTAGTGGCAGTGGCTGAAGGACCTCCTCCGCCATCTCTCGATCGACGCGTTCCTCGGTGCCTCTTTCTCGTCCTTTTTGCCTTCACCTACCATGCTTGGGAGGAGAGGGACAAGAAAGGGGATTACGGGGCACTTATCTTTTTTTAGTCTTAAATCTATTGGAACTTGCCAAACATTAATCCAAATAATTTAGTCTCTCAAGTCCACATTTGTGTTCTGTAATGCTTGTACTTGGATCAGCATGTTAATGAAAAAGATGAATCTTGCCTATAACCCGTGCATGTATACGTCCATGCAGAGGTGAGATGCCTCTTTAGTGTAAATAAACGAGTTTGCCCCAGCAGGCTATCTTGATGGTCCTCTTTTTGTCTGCTGGGGAACCTTATCTGTCGGGTTATAGACAGAAGGACCAGCCCCCCGCCAGCTTCCCTTTACCAAAGGCAACTACAACCACCCTGACTGAAGCATCGTTCAGGACAGGAATGGGAGCACCTAAGTCTAAAAGGAGTGGCGAGTTTTTCTAAATGCACAAGTTATAGCTTACAGAACATGAATGGACATGAGGTAGAACTTATCTATTTGGCCTGTCGGGATCGCAGTGCCGGGCAATCTTCTCATTCCTTTATTGAATCCAAGTCCATGCTGAGAACCTATAACTTCATGTAAATTAGAATGAGTGCCGGATGTAATCCTATCTATATGCATATGCAGATCCTCATGAAATGCTTATGCAATAATCTGAAATGCTAATGCATGCAAGTAATCTAGGATGGGCCCCCTCCATAGCGCTTCTTTATTCTTGCACAGGGTCATTGCCCTGGCTTTCTACAAGGGGTTACATGCAACTAAGGCAAGGCTTATACAAATGGGTGGCTACCGCTCGCGCCCTATGGGTAGAAATTGCAGAGATGCTCAATATTCCATGAGTTTTGCAACGAAGTGCCATCTCTGGTCTCCAGATGGACTGCGCCAAGTCTGGTAACTCGTACTACCCTGTAAGGGCATTCCCACTTCGGTGACAGCTTGTGTGTACCCTTGGCGGACTTAACGCGCCTGAGGACAAGGTCACCTTGCTTAAAACTCCGGGCGTGAACCTAGTAGCTATGATAGCGATGCAGGGCCTGCTGATAGCATGCAACACACGTAGCAGCCCAGAGTCGGTTTTCCTCAAGTAGCACAACATTGTCACGCCGGTTCTGATTTTGCACGATCTTGTCGTAAGAAAGTACTCGAGGTGACCCGTAAATCAGTTCCGTGGGGATAACTCCTTCTTCCTCGTAGACCAGGGAGAAGGGAGTGTGCCCGGTAGCTCGGTTTGGTGTTGTTCTGAGGGACTAGAGAACTACCGGCAGCTCCTCTATCCACCACCTGTCGTGCTTCTGTAGCGTATCAAAGGTTCTTGTCTTTAGTCCGCGTAGCACTTCAGCGTTCGCGCTCTCATCTTGTCCATTGCTCCGGGGGTGCGCCACACAGGTGAATGAGATCTTGCGTCTGAGGGGTTGAACATATTGCATCAAGGCGCGGCTCGTGAACTGGGTGCCGTTGTTTGTGATGATCCTTGCCGAAACTCCAAAAAGACACACTAGATCTTTCAAGAACTTGATAGCTGACTAAGTAGTCACCTTTCGCACGGTAGTCACTTATAGCAACTTTGTACACTTGTCGATGGCAATGAACAAGAATTCAAAGCCCCCGATTTCTTGGGGGAAGGGGCCGAGGATATCGAGCCACCAGACCGAAAATGGCGATGATAGAGGGATTGTCTGAAGTGCTTGGGCAGGCAGGTGGGATTTCTTGGAATGGAACTGACAGGCTCCACACTTAGTGACTAGCTCGGCCACATCTTGGAGGGTTGTGGTCCAATAGAATCCTTGCCGGAGTTCTTTCCCAACTAATTCCCTTGATCCAATGTGAGAGCTGCACATTCCTTTGTGTATCTCAGCCAGCAGTTACTTTCCTTCTTCCCGGCAGACACACTTCAATTTCACACCGTTAGGCCTCCTTCTGTATAGAGTGTCATCGACAAACTGATACATACTGGCCCTCCGGGCTATTATTTCAGCTTTGTCTTCATCATAAGGAAGATCTCCAGTTTGGAGGAAGCGGACAATGTGCCTTGCCCAATCCGTCAAAGTGTTGTTTTCCCGCATGGGGTACATGCTCTGTTTGCAATCCATCAAAGTGCTCCTCCGATCTTCTCACTTCCTCGACATATGCCTCCATTAATGGACTTTGATAATCCTTGTTAACTTACCTCACCACCAACTACGAGTTTCCTCGAATGATCAGCTTCTTAATTCCCAATTCTGCTGCAATCCTGAGTCCGGCAAGGAGCCCTTCATATTTTTTGTCTTGTTGGTGGCTTCATCCCGTGCAAAATGCATCTGGACGACGTACTACAACTACTCCCCCGTGGGGGCAATGAGAAGCACGCCAACCCCCGCGCCTTGTAGGGAAAAAGCACCATCAAAATACATGATCCATTCTTCGGGTGATTCCTTGCCGGGGACAACTATCTCTGTCACTTCCTCATCTGGTGTTGGCATCCATTCAGCAATAAACTCTTCCAATGCCCTGCTCTAGATAATCGATGTGCTCTCAAAACTTAAGCTAAAGCTAGATAACTCCAAAGCCCACTCCACTATTCTGTCGGTAGCCTCTGGGTTTCAGAGTATCAATTGCAATGAGAAACGAGTAACGACCGTGATCTCATGGGATTGCAAGTAGTGGCGTAGTTTCCTTGAGGCCATCATGAGGCCAAAGATCAACTTTTGCATGCCAGAGTACCTCGATCTAGCCCCCTGTAACAAGGAGCTGACAAAGTACACATGGCGTTGCACCAATTTCTTTCTTGCCGCGTCCTTGGGGTTGTCATCGTTGCCGTGCTCGCTGCTGCCCTGATCCTTTTCTGGCCCTGCTTGCCTCTGCTCACTCTCCTTTGCATCCACTTCTCGTTCTGCTGCTAAGGCTGCAGTGACCACATTGTTGCCGCCAAGTACAACAACAACGGCTCCTGAGGCTTGGGTGCAACCAGGGTAGGCACAGAGGACATGTAGGTCTTCAGCTCTTGCAAAGCTGCATCTGCTTCGGGGGTCCATTTCATGGGACCTGCCTTCATCAAAATCTTGAAGAATGGCAGGGCATGCTTGGCAGACTTGGAGATGAATCTGCTAAGCATGGCAATGCATCCCGTGAGGCGCCTTACATCTTTGACTGTTCTTGGCGCTTGGATCTGCTCGATAGCCTTGATATTGTCGGGATTATCTTTGATCCCCCTGTGGGAGACGAAGTATCCAAGTAGCTTGCCGGAGGGGGCGCCGAACACACATTTATCTCGGTTTAGCTTCAAGTTGATCTTGCGCAGATTTGCAAACTTCTCCTCCAAATCCTGGATGAGAGTTGCCATATCTTTGGTTCTGACCACAATGTCATCCATATAAGCCTCAATGTTTCTGTGCAGCTGAGGTTCAAAACTAATTTGGACTGCCCTTGCAAAGGTGGACCCGACACTCTTTAATCCGAACGGCATGCAGACAAAGCAATACGTACCACATGGAGTGATGAATGATGTCTTCTCCTCGTCCTCCTTTGACATGAAGATCTGGTGGTACCCAGAATAGGCATCTAGGAATGACAGCAAATCACAACCTAAGGTGGAATCCACTATCTGATCAATAGACGGCAAGGGGAACGGGTCCTTTGCGCAAGCCTTTTTGATGTATGTGAAGTCAATGCACAAGCTGCATTACCCATTCGCCTTCCGGACTACCACTGGGTTTTCTAGCCAAGTGGGATGTAGAACTCCTTTCACCAAACCAGCTGTTTCAAGCTTCTTGATCTCTTCTGCAATGAACTGCTGCCTCTCCAAGGCCTGCTTTCGGACTTTGTGCTTAATAGGTCTGGTGTGTGGGCAAACACCAAGGTGGTGCTCGATTACCTCCCTGGCAACACCGGGGATATCATATGGTTACCAAGCAAACACATCGATATTCGCCCACAGGAAGGCAACGGGCGTGCTTTCCCATTTTTCATCAACAGTGGTGCTGATGGTGAAAGTACCAGCAATGCCAGCCAGCCTGCATTTCACTTGCGGAGCAGCAACCTTGGATCTCTTGCTGTTGGAAAACTCTGGCACATCATCAATAGGTGCCGTGCACTCGGAGGGGGCACGCTTCCCTGACTCTTTTCTATAGGCCCTACATCCTTGTCTATTCCCATTGCTCTCCTTGGCAGGATTTGTTGTCATCGCAGCCTCTGCCGCGACTGCATCCATGTACATCTTGTCCACACAAATGATGGCATCTTTCTCATCTGATGAGATGGTGAGGACTCCCAGGAGCCCAGGCATCTTCAGGGTATCATAGGCATAGTGGGATGCCGCCATGAATTTTGCCAAGGTCGGGCGTCCAAGGATCCCATTGTACGGTAGGGGGAGGTTAATTACGTCAAACACAATCTTCTCAGTCCGGTACTTAAGCTCTCCCCAAAATGTTACTGGCAACGTAATCTTCCCTTTAGGATGACTCCTGCCGGGGTTGACTCCTTGAAATGTGCCTGTAACCTCTAACTCTTCTTCTGCAATTTGAAGCCTATTGATAACTGCTGGGGAAACCAGATTCAGTGCGGGCCCACCATCCACTAACATGTTTGTGACCTTGAGGTTGCGAATTGTTGGAGAAACCAACAGAGGTAGGCATCCTACCACAGTGGTGCCGCTAGGATGGTCCTCTTCGTCGAAGATGATGGGCGTAAGGTAACATTTGAGCGGCTTCCGGGCCTCCGGTGCTGGTTGCATGGCATTGACTTTCTGAGCCCATCTCTTGATTTGGCAATGGGAGATGTGCAAAGATGCACCTCCGTCAATGCACAGGGCATCCGTAGCCTTCTGAAACTCCTGCTCACTGGTCTCATGGTCGTCCCTCTTGTCACTCCCATCACCACAGACGTCTTTCTCCTGGCCCCCGACAGGTTTTCCTTTCTTCCGAAAGGGCTTGCCGGGGCGATTTGCTCCATCGCCTCAGCCCTTACCCTAGTCACATTCTGACCCTTTTCCTTATCTTGATTCTCATATTTTGCTCTCTCTCTCTCTCTTAACCATCTACTTGGATGTTGCAGTACGGCCCATCGCCCTTCCCAGCCTTCTCAGCTGCTGCAGCTTCCCGACAATCGGCGCATGTGGCAACCTCCTTGTCGGGGGCCTCAGTCTTGGCGATCTTGCCGGTAATAGAGGTGCCAGACCATTCAAAATTCAACACTGCTTTATCCCTTCGCTTCTTACTGCTCTTCTTAGGCTTTTTCCGACTGGTGGATTCATCATCACCCTCTGAATCAACATCAATGCAACCCTCTTCTCCAGGTAATTTCCTCCCTTCCTCCATCTAGGCACATTTATCCGCTAGGGTGTACAACCCCTTCACAATCTTGGCCAACCGCACGTTCATCTTGGCATGAATTCGGCGGTTGCACACATTGGACTGGAAGGCAGCTACAACGGCTGCGGGATGGATATTTGGAATATTCCTATGAACTTTACTAAACCTCTGTAAATACTTACGGAGGGTTTCTCCTTCCTTCTGCTAGAGAAGCTGCAGATCGCTCGGGCGGCCCGGCTCCTGGTAGCCAGCAGTGAAAGCGTCGATGAACTCGTGGCACAGATCTGCCCAAGATGGAATGGAGTTCGCTGGTAGATGCATCCGCCAGGACCTCACGTTGGATTTGAGTTCCAACGGGTAGTATTTGGTGAACATGTTCTCATCTCTTCCCCAGGCAGCCTGAACAGCGATGGTGTAGATGCTCAGGAACTCTGCTGGGTTCATCCTTCCATCGTACTTCTTACATATCTCTAGCTTGATCGTGCGCACAGACGGCCAGCAGACTTGCCGCAACTCATGGCTGAAGGCAGGGTAGCCAACCTTGAAAGGTAGGAGCCCGTTAGCAACAAGAGTGGGATCATCAACGCCGGGGCCGTCGCGCCCGTCGGCTCGGAGGAGGGTGTCGTGGCGTTGCTTGACGATGCACACGTCTCCTTTCCGCCCATCTTTCGGGATTCGCCTTTGGCCTGGACGTGTTCGAGGATCAGAGGAGGTCACCGAGGCATCATCAGGGTCTTGATTTGGCCGCGCCCGCGCCGGCCACCGTGGCGGGGATTGTACCATGGGGACGGCCTCCCCCGTGCGGGAAGCGGCATGGGCTGTTGCCGCGGCTTGGGGAGGTCGCGGCGGGGAGGCTCGTCGTGAGCCTTCGGCTTCAGCAAAACTGAGCAGACTTTGGATGGTGGCACGCCACTCATCCATCTACTCGGCCGCTGGTGGAAACCTCAGCAACAGCTGACCCCGCGCCATGGCCTCCGAGGTTGTGCTTGGCATAGATGATGATGATGTCGATCGCACCGTCACTCGGCTCCTGGCAGAGCTAGCGGCAGCTGCACTGCGCCCCCGCTGTTGTGATGCAACCACCCGGGAAGCAGGGTGGCGAGGGGGAGGTGCTTGAGAGCTATCGGCCCCGTTGGGCACACCAGTTCGGTTGGCCCGCCCTAGGGAGAGCGCACGTGCAGCAGTCGTGCCTGCGGCGAGGACATCGGAAGGACGGTGGCTCGCCCCGGACCGAGCACCATCGCTATGGTTGCGCCCGTCAATGGCCACAGCACGCCCGTCAGGGTGTTGCTGATGTCGCTCTCCTATGGCATCTTCTGCTCCCACGTCGGTCGCGAGGGGGATGGTGGCAGTGTCGACTATTCCGGCCACACCACCCTCAGTGTTCGCTCCCTTGTCCGTCTCTGCTCCCCCGGCAGCATCGAAGGCCGCGGGTAATGGAGCCTTAGAGGTGGACAGATGAGCTGAAGGAGCTGATTTCTTCTTGGGCGCCATGGTCGATGACGCCGTCGACGATGCAGATGGCGATGAAGATGATGTGTTGCTTACATCTTCAGGTTCGCGTAAGCGATCCCCCTACCTGGCGTGTCAAAGATGTCACAGGAAACCACGACCACCTATGGGACCAGGATGACCCCTTGCTAGTTCGGCAGGGGGGAGTCGCGTTGCACAAAGGCAGCGCCGCGGGGATCACACAGGCAATTTTACCAAGGTTCGGGCCGCCGCGAGGCGTATGTTAGATTTCGTGTTCTGCAAACCCTTGAGATGTTCGAACTCTGGGGTGCGTGTGGGATCTAAACCTGCCCGGCCTACCAACTCGCGAAACCTCACAGCCTAGCGCGTCGAGCTCGAAGGGAAAGAAACACACGACAGTTTATCATGGTTCGAGCCACCTTGCAGTGTAATACCCTACTCCAGCCTTGTGGTGGATTGCCTCGAGCGGCTGAGGATGAACTAGTACAGTGGTTTTACAGCCTCAGGAGGTGAGGTGTTCTTGAGCTCAAGTGAGTTGGTGGAATGGATTCGACCCCCCTTGTTTTCCATCGTCTTCTCTTCGTCCCCCTCTATGGTGGTGTCTAGGTCCTATTTATAGTGGCCTTGGTCCTCTTCCCAAATGTTGGCGGGAAGGGATCCCACAACGGCCAGATTTTTAGGGAGACAACAAGTACACCCTATGTTGACTAAAGTGGTCTTCGCCTGCAAAAGCCTCTGGTCGTGTGATGTCTACTACACAACCTTCTTATTGTAGACATTGTTGGGCTTACAAGTGTAGAGGTTTGTAGGACAGTAGCAAATTTCCCTCAAGTGGATGACCTAAATTCACAACCAAAGGAAATTACCATGTTGTTCTAAAAGACTCTCAAAATAATATAAGTGAAGCATGAGAGTTCATCAATTTCTTCAAAATAAAACTACCGCCGTGCTCTAAAAAGATAAAAGCGAAGCACTAGAGCAAACGACAAATTGTACAACTATGTGAAGACTCTCCAACATTTAAGAATTTCAGAACATCAAGCAAAACAAAATAAAATAAATTGGCGCTCCAAGTAAAGTTACCGGTGAATGAAGATGAAAGAGGGGATGCCTTCCAGGGCATCCCCAAGCTTAGGATCTTGGTTGTCCTTGAATATTACCTTGGGGTGCCCTGGGAATACCCAAGCTTAGGCTCTTGCCACTCCTTCTTCCATAGTCCATCAAATCTTTACCCAAAACTTGAAAACTTCACAACACAAAACTCAACAGAAAACATGTAAGCTCCGTTAGTATAAGCAAATAAACCACCACTTTTGCTACTGTTGTGAACTCATTCTAAATTCAATTTGGTGTAATATCTACTGTATTCCAGCTTCTCTATGGTTCATACCCTCCGATACTACTCATAGATTCATCAAAATAAGCAAACAACACATGGAAGACAGGATCTGTCAAAAACAGAACAGTCTGTAGTAATCTGTAACTCCTGAATACTTCTGTAGCTCCAAAAATTCTGATATAAATTGGAAGACGTGAGGAATATGTCTATTAATGTTCTGAAAAAAGAATCAACTTAGAAGAATTCTTCTGTTAAAAATGAAAATTATTCTTCTGAGCGCAAAGTTTCTGTCTTTTACAGCAAGATCGCATTAACTTTCACTCAATTCTTCCCAAATGTTCTACTTGGCACTTTATTGAAAGAAAAACTATAAAACATGATTACTACAGTAGATTAATGATGTGGACACACAAAAACAGTAGGGGTAAATATTGGGTTGTCTCCCAACACGCACTTTTCTTTAATGCCTTTTTAGCTAGGCATGATTATTTCAATGATGCTCACATGAAAGATTAGAATTGAAACACACAGAGAGCATCATGAAGAATATGACTAGCACATTAAGTCTAACCCACTTCCTATGCATAGGGATTTTGTGAGCAAACAACTTATGGGAACAAGAATAGACTAGCATAGGAAGGCAAAACAAGCAAAACTTCAAGATTTTCAACACATAGAGAGGAAACTTGATATTATTGCAATTCCCACAAGCATATACTCCTCCCTAGTAATAATTTTTAGTAGAATCATGAATGAATTCAACAATATAACCGTCACATAAAGCATTCTTTTCATGATCCCCAAGCATATAAATTTATTACTCTCCACATATTCAAATTTCTTCTCACCAATAGTAGTGGGAGCAAACTCAACAAAATAACTATCATGTGAGGCATAATACAATTGAAAATTAAAATCAAGATGACAATTTTCATGTTTATCATTATTCCTTATAGCATACATGTCATCACAATATTCATCATAGATAGCAACTTTGTCCTCATAATCAATTGGAACATCTTCCGAAGTAGTGGATTCATCACTAAATAAAGTCATGACCTCTCCAAATCCACTTTCACCAATATAATCATCATAAATAGGAGGCATGCTATCATCATAATAAATTTGCTCATCAAAACATGGGGGAAAAAATATCATCTCCATCAAACAGAGCATCCCCAAGCTTGTAGCTTTGCATATCATTAACATCATGTATATTCAATGAGTTCATACTAACAACATTGCAATCATGCTCATCATTCAAAGATTTAGTGCCAAACATTTTAATGCATTCTTCTTCTAACACTTGGGAACAATTTTCCTTTCCATCATTTTCAGGAAGGACATTAAAAAGATGAAGCATATGAGGCACCCTCAATTCCTTTTTTGTAGTTTTCTTTTATAAACTAAACTAGTGATAAAACAAGAAACAAAAAGATTTGATTGCAAGATCTAAAGATATACCTTCAAGCACTAACCTCCTTGGCAATGGCGCCAGAAAAGAGCTTGATGTCTAGTGCACAACCTTCTTCTTCTAGACGTTGTTGGGCCTCCAAGTGCAGAGGTTTGTAGGACAGTAGCAAATTTCCCTCAATTGGATCACCTAAGGTTTATGAATCCAAGGAGGCATAGGATGAATATGGTCTCTCTGAAACAACCCTGCAACCAAATAACAAAGAGTCTCTTGTGTCCCCAGCACATCCAATACAATGGTGGATTGTATAGGTGCACTAGTTCGGCGAAGAGATGGTGATACAAGTGCAATATGGATGGTAGATATAGGTTTTTGTAATCTGAAAATATAAAAACAGCAAGGTAACAAGTGGTAAAAGTGGTGAAAACAGTATTGCAATGCTAGGAAACAAGGCCTAGGATTCATACTTTCACTAGTGCAAGTTCTCTCAACAAGGATAACATAATTAGATCATATAACAATCCTTCAAAGTGCAACAAAGAGTCACTCCAAAGTCACTAATAGCGAGAACAAATGAGGAGATTATGTTAGGGTACAAAACCACCTCAAAGTTATTCTTTCCGATCAATCCATTGGGCTATTCCTATAAGTGTCACAAACAGCCCTAGAGTTCGTATTAAAATAACACCTTAAGAAACACATCAACCAAAACCCTAATGTTACCATGATACTCCAATGTCATCTCAAGTATCTGTGGGTATGATTATACGATATGCATCACACAATCTCAGATTCATCTATTCGAACCAACACAAAGAACTTCAAAGAGTGCCCCAAAGTTTCTACCAGAGAGTAGAGACGAAAACGTGTGCCAATCCCTATGCATAAATTCCCAAGGTCACGCAACGCACAAGTTGATCACCAAAACATACATCAAGTGAATCAATAGAATACCCCATTGTCACCACGGGTATCCCACACAAGACATACATCAAGTGTTCTCAAATCCTTAAAGACTCAATCCGATAAGATAACTTCAAAGCGAAAACTCAATCCATTGCAAGAAGGTAGAGGGTGAGAAACATCATAAGATCCAGCTATAGTAGCAAAGCTCGCGGTACATCAAGATCGTTCCAAATCAAGAACATGAGAGAGAGAGAGATCAAACACATGGCTACTGGTACATACCCTCAGCCCTGAGGGTGAACTACTCCCTCCTCGTCATGGAGAGCGCCAGGATGATGAAGATGGCCACCGGTGATGATTCCCCACTCCGGGAGGGTGCTGGAACAGGATACCGATCGGTTTTGGGTGTCCATAGAGGCTTGCGGTGGCGGAACTCCCGATCTAGGTTATGTTCTGGAGGTTTGGTGATTTATAGGAGAGGTTGGCCTCGAGAACATGTCAGGGGGGCCCACGGAGAGTCCACGAGGCAGGAGGCACGCCCTCCAACATCAAGGGGCCCACAGGCCTCCCTATGATAACTCTTCGTGCCAGTATTTTTTATATTTTCCAGAAAAAATCTCCGTTGATTTTGAGCGCATTCCGAGAACTTCTATTTCTGCACAAAAACAACACCACCGTAGTTCTGCTGAAAACAACTTCAGTCCGGGTTAGTTCTAACCAATTCATACCAAAATCAACTAGAAATACTGTAAAGATGGCATGAATACATCAAAAATTATATACACGTTGGAGACGTATCAGCATCCGCAAGCTTAATTCCTGCTCGTCCTCGAGTAGGTAAATGATAAAAACAGAATTTTTGATGTGGGATGCTACCTAACATATTTATCAATGTAATCTTCTCTATTGTGTCAATAATATTCAGATCCATAAGATTCGAAACAAAAGTTCAATATTGACATAAAAATAGTAATACTTCAAGCATACTAACAAAGCAATCATGTCTTCTCAAAATAACATGGCCAAAGAAAGCTATCCCTACAAAATCATAATGTCTGGCTAGGCTCTATCTTCATCACACAAAATATTTAAATCATGCGCAACCCCGATGACAAGCCAAGCAATTGTTTCATACTTTTGATGTTCTCAAACCTTTTCAACTTTCACGCAATACATGAGCGTGAGCCATGGATATAGCACTATAGTTGGAACAGAATGGTGGTTGTGGAGAAGAAAAAAAGGAGAAGATAGTCTCACATCAACTAGGCGTATCGACAGGCTATGGAGATGCCCATCAATAGATATAAATGTGAGTGAGTAGGGATTGCCATGCAACGGATGCACTAGATCTATAAGTGTATGAAAGCTCAACAAAATAAACTAAGTGGGTGTGCATCCAACTTGCTTGCTCATGAAGACCTAGGGCACTTTGTGGAAGCCCATGATTGAAATATACAAGCCAAGTTCTATAATTAAAAAATCCCACTAGTATATGAAAGTGACAACATAGGAGACTCTCTATCATGAAGATCATGGTGCTACTTTGAAGCACAAGTGTGGAAAAAAGGATAGTAACATTGCCCCTTCTCTCTTTTTCTCTCATTTTTCTTTCTTTTTTTATTTGGGCCTTTTTTCTTTTTTTATGGCCTCTTTTTTTTCGTCCAGAGTGTCATTCCGACTTGTGGGGGAATCATAGTCTCCATCATCCTTTCCTCACTAAGACAATGCTCTAATAATGAAGATCATCACACTTTTATTTGCTTACAACTCAATAATTACAACTCAATACTTGGAACAAAATATGACTCTACGTGAATGCCTCCGATGGTGTACCGGGATGTGCAATGAATAAAGAGTGATATCTATGAAAAATAATAAGAATGGTGGCTTTGCCACAAATACGATGTCAACTACGTGATCATGCAAAGGAATATGACAATGGTAGAGCGTGTCATAATAAATGGAACGATGGAAAGTTGCATGGCAATAATATCTCAGAATGGCTATGGAAATGCCATAATATGTAGGTATGGTTGCTGTTTTGAGGAAGGTTATGGTGCGTGTATGGTACCGGCGAAAGTTGCACGGTACAAGAGAGGCTGGCAATGGTGGAAGGGTGAGAGTGCGTATAATCCATGGACTCAACATTAGTCATAAAGAACTCACATACTTATTGCAAAAATCTAGTAGTTATTGACACGAATTACTATGCGCATGCTCCTAGGGGGATAGAATGGTAGGAAAAGACCATCGCTCGTCCCCAACCGCCACTCATAAGGAAGAGAATCAAAAAATGAATCATGCTCCGACTACATCACATAACGGTTCACCATACGTACATGCTATGGGAATCACAAACTTTAACACAAGTATCTCTCAAATTCACAACTACTCACTAGCATGACTCTAATATCACCATCTTTGTATCTCAAAATGATCATACAGAATCAACCTTCTCATAGTATTCAATGCAGTTTAAATGAAAGCTTTTATTATATCCATGTTGGATGCCTATCATATTAGGACTAAATTCATAACCAAAGAAAATTACCATGCTGTTCTAAAAGACTCTCAAAATAATATAAGTGAAGCATGACAGTTCATCAATTTCTTCAAAATAAAACTACCGTCGTGCTCTAAAAATATAAAAGTGAAGCACTAGAGCAAACATAAACTACTCCAAAAGATATAAGTGAAGATCAATGAGTAGTTGAATAATGGTGCAACTATGTGAAGACTCTAACATTTAAGAATTTCGGATCTTGGAATATTATTCAAATAGCAAGCATAACAAAAATAAGATAAATTGACGCTCCAAGCAAAACACGTATCATGTGGTGAATAAAAATATAGCTCCAAGTAAAGTTACCGATAAACGAAGATGAAAGACGGAATGCCTTCCATTGCATCCCCAAGCTTAGGCTCTTGGTTGTCCTTGAATATTACCTTGGGGTGCCTTGGGAATCCCCAAGCTTAGTCTCTTTCCACTCCTTATTCCATAGTCCATCGAATTTTTACCCAAAACTTGAGAACTTCACTACACAAAACTCAACAGAAAACTCGTAAGCTCCGTTAGTATAAGAAAATAAATCACCACTCTTGGTACTGTTGTCAGCTCATTCTAAATTCATATTGGTGCAATATCTAATATATTCCAAGTTCTCTATGGTTCATACCCTCCGATACTACTCATAGATTCATTAAAATGAGCAAACAACACATGGAAAACCGAATCTGTCTCTGCATGATCACTAGATCAACAAGAGAATTGCGCCTCCCACCCCTCCTCTCCTATCCCTCCCATCCTCCACCTGCTCCACCAACAATCATGGTGATCTCTAATCTGATTCAAGATGGAAGGACTCCTGCATTGGGATTTTCCCCTGGTCTAGCCCTTGCAGATCAGGTGAGAAGAAAGTTTGGTTCCACGGTGCATTTGTCCCCCTCTCGAGACTCCAAGGAGTTCTTCCTTGTAGTTACGTTTTCATCGGCCTCCTTCCCACTCAATAAAGAATCTGTGGGTATTGCTCAACAATGTTGCATTGAGGGTTTTAGTGTTGGCTTCAAAGTGCTTAAGATTAACCCCTGAGCTTTTTGCTTCTCGGTTGCCAACGACAAGGTGGGACATTTTATCTACGGTCTTAAGGACCGCATTTAGCCGGCTTTCATTTGCCATTTTCATTTGTTCAACGGCCGTTTCAATCGTGTTCCCTCGTCTACTTTGTGTTGGCATGCGGATGAAGAATTAACGGAGATAACTGTTAGACATCTCCTGGCTATTAAATCGGATTTGGGGTTTCTGAAATCTGTGTCCTCGGTGAATGCCTCTTCCAAGCTTGAGCTATGCAAATTTTCTTTGAAACCTATTGATCATAAGGTTTTCTCCAACAAGCATGCTCATGAGGCTTCATCCTCTTCCTACCTGATGAACAGTCATGGAATTCAAATTCAATTTGGATCTTTTTTGGCAACTGACAATATGTCCCCGGTTACTGAGGAATCATTTTCATTATCCTTAATTGAGAAATATATCCGACAAGCACAGTCTGCGGGTGCAAATGATCCAGAGTTTCTCCATTTGGGCAGCTATAATTGCCCCATTAATGTGTCTTATCCTCTCCCTCCACAAATGGCCTTCAAATACGCCCCAGCCCATTCTCAATGGCCGCCTCATCTGTTGGCCCATTACAAGGTTGACTGGGCCCAGGCTGGATATTCTGAGGAAGAGATTGAACTGATTGATACAAATTGGGCGGTTCTATATTCACGTTGCCTAAAATGGGGGCACGAGAAGATTCATTGCATAGCCAGGGTGATTTGTATTAATTGCTCTACTCCTGATCACAAGGCAAGCAATTTCCCAGCCTAGATTCCTCTAAAGAATCTTGGACCAAATATGGCAGCTGACCCGCCCATTATCAATCCTTATTGCTTTCCTTCTGCCACTGCTTTGACCCAAAAAAAACCCAAGAGAAAATCTGCCGTTCGATGTGAGGCCTGTGGTCACTATGGATATGTCGCACAATCTTGTAGACGGAAGCGGTGGCTAGAGCATTGGAAATGGATCCCGAAATATCCCCACAATACCAAAAATGCCCCGCATGCTTCCGTTTCTGCTCGGTTTTCTCAATTGCCACCGCCCCGCGCCTGCCATTCGCCACCTCTGTCACACCCGTCGCCTCAGACGCTCTCCCTCTGCAACACCACCATGGCGAAAAACCCCCTTAACCCTGTGCTGTTCCTGCTGCCAGGCTTTGCCATCGAGCCTGGTCTGGCCGATTGTCTCGTCCGAAGTGGGAGAGTGGTTGGCCCCATTCCGCCGCTCAACCACGACTATCTGGCCATTGCGGAGACCATTGCATACGTGCCTCTGCATCGCCAGGGTGCTATTCGTCAAGCTGTCCAAGGTTTGCTCCAGGAGGCCCAGCTTTTCACAACTTAAGTAAGTGATCACCCTTTTGGAATCGGAACCTTTGGGTTTATGGATTCCTTCATCCGTGATACTACTGTTGCCATGCCATTAGAACTTGAGGATGAAGATCTGCTTATTACTTTTGTCCCCCACCATGAAGCGCTCAATCGCCGTACCACCACATTTGGGCCTGAGATTTGGTTGATGTATTTTGGATTTCCATACGATTATCAGACCAATTATTACATCAACAAGTCTCTTGGTAGTTTTGGTGCTCTTGTCTCCTGGTACAATCCTCGTCAAGAGTTATGAACCTGCGTCTGGTGCCCAAAGGTTTTGTTGTTTGGCAGCTTGGGGGTGCAATAGATTGCTGGACTGTCCAGATTACAATCCTCAGGAGAAATGATTGGAATGGGCTCCTTCCTGAGGTGCTGCCGGCCAGAGAGGAACCACCGCCACCTGACAGGAACCCTCATCCTTAGTTTGGCCCCAACCTAACAGCAGAACAACTCTATCAGCAACTGGTGCACAACTGGCTCGTGCAGAACGTGGCACCCCCCAATGGCGCGCCGGATAGGCCTGCAGCTCAGCACAATCACGATCATGTGGGGTGGGGAGAATGGCCAGCGCCTCTAGCACCACCACTGCCTCAACTGCCACCCTTTCTCATGAACTTTCAGGCCTGGCTCAAAGCTTAGGGATTGCAAGTGCAAGACGACATTGTGCCTGAGAACAATGTCTCGGACAATGCGCTGCAGGAATGGCATGACTCGATCACAAGCTCTGATGATTCTGACTCTGTTCACTCTTTTGATTTGATTGTGCTCAATGGACCTGACGCTTCTACGGTTCAGGGTCATGACGATGTGCTCACTTTGTCTGTTGAAGTTCATAGTCAGGGTTTGCGTTTTGGTCCGTCTGCGCACGGAGATGTGCTCATGTCTCTCCTGCTGACTAGCCCAATCCCTCGCTAATAGCTTAACGCGGCTCTTTTCTCTACTCTGTGCCCTCTAGTGGCTTCTTTTGGACCATGGAGCTCGGGTTTTGGTTTCCGTCAGGAGTCTGTTCACGTGGTGACGCAAGTGTCCCTTTCGGGTGGAAACATTCAGTTTTCTCATGTTCATAATATGACCTCTAATGATCAGGCAAGCTTGTCTGCAGCACCCGCTCCCCTGCCTATGACTTTGCAGCCTGCGGCTACTCCTCTGCTCCTAACTATGGAGTCATCTACACACCTGGAAGAGATCACCAGCTCTGATGAGATGCACCTTGATGTTTAGCTCCCACACTCTCCTCCTTTGGAGACTGCTATGTCTGAACCTTTGTTGCCTTCTCTATCGCTGCCTAATGAGGGATCGAGCTCTCTGTCCACGACTGCAGCTTTGAAACAGCAGAAAGGCAAGATGCTAGCTCCAATCGACACTGCTACCCTGCATCAAAGCAACAGAGCCAACAAGTATGATGGTTTCCGGGTCACTCAAGCTTTTGATTCGCGCCCTATCGAGTCCAAGGTCAAGCCTCGAGTCATCCCTTCTGCTGTGGAGATCTCTGAAGACGCTACTTCGGTTACACCCATTTCTGCTGCCCCCAGCGATGATGATGCAGCTCCAGCACTGCCTCCACCAACACCCATCTCCACTTCGCAGGTCGTTGGTACTAACCTTTGCGCTGTACCCGTTGAAGAGCTCACTACTTCGGCCTTGTCTGAAGAGTAGGTGGGGTTCTTTTATCATTACTGCAGTTATCTGAACTTTTGTTCCCTCGATGCTTTTGCGCAATTGGAATGTACTTTGCTGGAATGTGCACGGTGTTAATGTGCCTAAGAAACATTTAGCGCTTGGAAATGCGATTCAGGCTAGTGGATGCGTTGTGATTTGCTTACAAGAGTCTAAGATGCTGCCACTTTAAAATCTTTATGTCCTCGACATTTTGATCAGTTTGTGTTTATTCCTTCGCATGGCGCTTCTGGTGGCATCATTATTATTTGGAATAGTAGCTTTTTCACGGGCAGGGTCTTTTTGTTAGAGTTTCTTGCGTTAGGAGTAGAGTTCACCTCCACTTAATCTAACCATTGGTGGAAGCTTGTCAATGTCTATGATCCTTGTCAAGGTGAGCCTCGTGCTAATTTTACAAGCTAGTTATTTGATTTGAATATCCTCCTTCCGAAAATTGGCTTATTCTTGGCAACTTTAATTACATTCGTTCGCCTGATAATCGCAACAAACCGGGTGGAAGTGTCCATGATATGTTCACCTTTAATGATTTCATTCGTGAACAAAACCTTACTGAATTGCCCATCAAGGGCAGAGCATACACTTGGTCCAATATGCAACAACAACCACTTCTTGAACAACTCGATTGGTTTTTCACCACGCCTAACTGGACTACCTCGTTTCCTAACACAATGGTGAATCCGTTAGGAAAGCCAGTTTCTGACCATACTTCTTGCTCTATGGTCATTCAAACAGCGATCCCAAAAAGTAAACTCTTTAGATTTGAATCATATGGGATTTCTCACCCTGGGTTCATGGAGGTGGTGGAACAAGCTTGGAAGAAACCCATCAAATACAATAGACAATCCAACTCGGCTGCTAGAATTGGGCAGAAGCTCCAGGCTATGAGATATGCACTCAAGCAATGTAGCAAGAAAATCTCCCGCCTAAATGTTGCCATTGGAAACACTAACCAAGCCCTTATGGAACATGATAATATTGAAGATCATCGGCCTCTTAGTACTCCAGAGAGAAACTTTCACAACATCCTCAAAAAACACCTCTTAAGGCTTCTTCAGTACCAGAAAGACTACTGGAGGAAACGATGCACTATTAGATGGATTCAATTTGGCGATCAGAACTAAAAGTTTTTTCAGATTGTGGCTACTGAACGTTACAGGAGGAATTGCATAAGCTCTCTCAAAACTGTCGATGGAGGGATAGTTGAGGATCATGCTAGGAAAGAATACATACTCTTTGAGGCTTTTAAGGCTAGGATGGGGCAAGCCAACCCTTTGCCTATGAAATTCAACTTAGACAACCTAATCAAAGACAATGTGCTTTTCGCCAAACTTGTGGCGCCATTCACACATAAAGAGATTGATGATGTGGTGGCGGCAATGCCACCTGATCGGGCCCCTGGCCCTGATGGTTTCAATGGAACTTTCTTGAAAGCGTGTTGGCCTATCCTCAAAGAGGATTTCTATGTTCTCTGTGAGGAATTTCACCAAGGTGGCCTAAATCTGGAAAGCATCAATGCAGGCTATATCACATTGATTCCAAAGACCAACTCACCTGACAATGTCAATGACTTCATGTCACGCCCAATATGTGATACTATCCGAAAGAGACTCGAAGGTCTCACCAAGGATAGAACCTCATATTGATACACTTTTGCAAGGTGGATATCATTACATCAACATTACATAATAAATGGGGATACATACAAGGCATACAAATGCCCAAGAATACAACAATACATCATACATAAGAGCAACATCTGACTACGGATGAAACACAAACAGAAGCTCAAACGACATCCACCCTACTAGCCCAGGCTGCTGACCTGGAACCTATCCCCTGATCGAAGAAGAAGCAGAAGAAGAACTCCAAAACAAGAAACATCGCTCTCGCGTCAAGATCATCGCATAACTTGTACCTGCAACTATTGTTGTAGTAATCTGCGAGCCACAAGGACTCAGCAATCCCATTACCATGGGTATCAAGACTAGCAAAGCTTAATGGGTAAGGAAGGGGTAATTGGTGAGGTTGTAGCAGCGACTAAGCAAGTATGGTGGCTAACATACGAAAATAGGAGCAAGAAGAGAAGCAACGGAATGGTCGTGAAGCTAGCAATGATCAAGAGGTGATCCTGAACTCCTAGTTACGTCAAACATAACCCCAAAAACCGTGTTCACTTACCGGACTCCGCCGAGAAGAGAACATCATGGCTACACACGCGGTTGATGCGTTTTAATTAAGTCAAGTGTCAAGGTCTCTACAACCAGATACTAAGAAATTCCCATCTGCCACATAACCGCCGGCATGGCTCTCGAAAGTTTATACCCTGCAGGGGTGTCCCAACTTAGCCCATCACAACCTCCCATGGCCAACAAAGGATATTCCTTCACTGAGGAAGACCCGATCAGTCTCGGAATCCCGGATTACAAGACATTTCGACAATGTTAAAACAAGACAAGCAAAGCCGCCCGATGTGCCGACAAATCCCGATAGGAGCTGCACATATCTCATTCTCAGGGCACACCAGATGAGCGAAGCGTACATGTACCAACGTAACCCAAGTTGCCAAGGGACGGTCCCGCATGGTGCTCTAGTTTGGACCAACACTCGGAGGAGCACTGGCACGGGGGGGGGGGGGGTAAACAAAGATGACCCTCGGGCTCCGGAAACCCAAGGGAAAAAGGCTTAGGTGAGGCAAATGGTAAAACCAAGGTTGGGCCCTGCTGGAGGAGTTTTATTCAACGCGAACTATCAAGGGGGTCCCATAAATCACCCAACCGCGTAAGGAACGCAAAATCAAGGAACACAACACCTGTATGACGGAAACTAGGGCGGCAAGAGTGGAACAAAACACTAGGCATAAGCCCAAGCCTTCCACCCTTTACCAAGTATATAGGTGCACTAATTAAATAAAAGATATTGTGAGATCCCAACATAATCATGTCCATCATGGAGCAATCTTCAACTTCACCTGCAACTAACAACGCTATAAGAGGGGCTGAGCAAAAGCGATAACATAGCCAAGCAACGGTTTTCTAGGAAGGGTGAAAAGGTTAGAGGCTGACATGGCAATTTGGGAGGCTTGAAGAACAAGTGATAGGTAGCACAGCATAGCGATAGAACGAAGCAACTAGCATAGCAATGATAGTAGTGAGATCTAAGGTGACGGTCATCTTGCCTGAAATCCCGCAAGGAAGAAGAACGAGTCCATGAAGAAGACGAACTAATCGTAGTTGAACGAATCCTCACGATCGCAACGAAATAGGAACTATCGAGAAGAAGCACAACCGAAAAGAAGCAAACAACATAGTAAACAAACAACACATGAACAAGGCATGATGCACAACCAAGTATGATGCTGACAAGGTTAAATGTTGTTAACATGGCAGGAGGTGAAGCATAATAAAACTACCTACCTAGGCAAGTTTAAATGAGGCCAGAACTATCAAACAACATTTCCGGAAAATCCCCATGTGCATATTTCAAATTTGCTCCTGTTATGCCTAAATCATATTTTAGAGTTGTTAAGAAGCAAAAGTAAGTGCATCATGTTAATCTATGCATTTTTCTGCCCCAAATACATATAGAGTTTATTAAAATTGAAGCTATGGTTATTTAGTTATGAAATAAACCAGTTTAACATTGCATTGTACAAATTAAATGCAAACATCAATTTAAACATTTCAAACATGGATGAAAGATGCAGATTATGAAAGTAGATGAGATTCTAAGCATTTTACATATATAACATATTTTATTTGGATGCATGCATATCTAGTTATTAACAATACAAAACAAGCGGCATTCTCTAAAAATATGCAGGAAAAGAATAAATGAAAAAAGCCCGCATGGAACAGAGAAAAAACATAAGCGGGCCGGATGCAATGCACTGTGCAAGCCCAGGAGCAGAATTGCCCGGAAGCGGATGTTTGCACGTTTTGGAAAGAGAAAAAAAAGGACACAGAGGAAATGGATTGAGGCTCCATGGGATTTGATCCCAGGACCTCCTACTGTTTGTGCGCTGAGATGACCAGTGGGCTACTGACTGGATTGTGCTGAAGAACGGACTTGACAGAACATGAAACATGAGCAGGGCTTGATCTGAGTGAAGCAAAAATTGGTGAAAACAAATGGTGCGGTCGGGGGGATTTGATCCCTGGCCACTCGGGTGGAAGTGCAGCGCAACGACGAGCTGGGCTGAAATGTTTTTGTGCACTGGAGGGGTCCGGCCCTAGACGACACATCCTCTCGAACTGAACTGAACTGAAGAAACACAAACAGGTAGCAAAAAGGAAAAACAATGGGGGCGCACGGGATTTGAACCCCAGATCCGTCAGATTAGCATGTGTGGCGATGATCGCTAGGCTTGTGAGGGGATTGAGCTCAGATAGGGTGCAATGACTAAAGGTTGACCCCAACTGCAAGCCATGGCTTCAGGACGGACGGCAAAACTCCGGCGACAACAGCGAGCGAAGGCGCGGCTTCCGGAGCAGAAGAGCACCGGCGTGGGTGCGGGATTTGATGCTTGAGCAACTGCAGGATGGTCGCGTGCAGGCGGAGCAGCTGTAGGAGATTGGCTCGAGCACGAGCTTGAGCTCATCCCGGACATGGTGGCGAGGCAAGATACAGCAGGGCCACGGGCTCGCAAACTAGCGTGGTCGTGTGCATGTGCAGATGCATGTGCGTGTTGGTGTGCCCGCGAAGGTGCAGCAAAGGGGCGGCGTGCATGCAGAGGACGCACATGTGTTGTGCGCGTATGTGTAGGAGGCGCAGGGGTGTGAGGAGCTCGAGCACCTCATCCATGGAGGATATGGGATTGGCGACTCGAGAAGACGACCACGGTGACATAATTGAACCAGAAAGAGAGATGGGGAGGAGCGGGGATTCACTGTGGGGGTGCTGCTAGAGTCGTACGAGGTCGTGGGTGACTGGAGACAGCGGGAGGGCGTGATGATCGACGGAGGCACTCAGGTGCGTGAAGCAGAGTAAGATGACGTCGATGGATTTGGCGTCTCCGGCCTTGGATCACAGCGGGAACGGGGGCATGGAGGTGTCGTGGTGCACGCAAAGGAAGAAGGGGCCGGCGTAGCTGCTCCTACGCCGGAGGAGAGCTCCAGCTCGCCTCGGCCATGGCGATCGAAAGCGAGGCAACAAGGTGCTTGGGTGCTATTACCTGCACGGCGGCGGCGGAGAAGAGGGAGAGGAGGAAGGGGAAACCCTAGGGGCGCGGCTGGGGCTTAAAAGGAGGGGGAGAAGACGTCACGACCTCGGCGTCCGTGAAGCTCACGGCGCGGGCGCGAGCGCTCCATCTATGGAACAGAGATGGCGACGCAACGGGGCAGGTGGCAATGAACAGAGTTGGGCCAGGTGGGCTGCGCTGGAGCTGCTGCTTGGATTGGTTGGGCTACGGGTCAGGGAAAAGGCCCGAGTGGCTGCACTGGGAGGGCTTTCCCTTTTCTTCTTAATTATGTAAATTTGAAAAATCGCAGCAGAAGAAAAGGAAATGTTCTGGGAGGTAGGTAATGAATTTGGCAGATATAAGAGTATCCTCATGCTCCTGGAATTATGCTCTATTGGATAAAATTACTTTGGGCATTTTTAGAAGTAGAAAAATAATTCAAGTTTGAATTAAATTCAAACTTGAGCTATTTTTGGACCCAACCAAAACATCTTAAAAAGACTGAAAATTGATAGAGGGGTTAACGGCAAGGTGTAGGGTTTGTAGGAAAAGATGGAACAGTTTCTGGACAGGCAAAATGTCACATGAAAATAAATGTAATAAAGAAGAAAGTAGAAGTTTGAATGGAATAGAAACTTGGGTGAACTTGACGAATGGTCGCTGGTATGACCATGTTGCATGAGTGAGGTGGAGGTAAGAAGAAAGGGGGGGTTCACCCAAGATCACACAACAAGACTTCAAGATGCAAACCAAGGCATGATGCTCATGATGCAAATGCAAAAAAATGACATAGGCAATATCATGAAGCATAGAACAAAGCAAGGATGGTGCAATGCAATATAATATAAGATGAACATGATGCAAGAAACAAAATATGACAAGGCACTCAACATGGTCATGGCAGCAACATAGAGTAATGAAATATGCAAAATAATTATGATAATGCAACAAACTAAATAAACACACGACAACAACGAAAAATAAATTGAAGGCAACTCGAGCATCAGTCTTGGGGCATTACACTTCTGGCCAACCGTCTTCAGAGCATTATTCTTCAACTCGTGCATCAAAATCAATATGGGTTTCTTCATGGAAGATCCATTCATGACTGCTTGGCTTGGGCTTTTGAATACATACATCAATGTCAGGCTTCCAAGAAATAAATTGTCCTCCTCAAATTGGACTGCCAAAGCTTTCGATACCATTGAACATTCTGCTATGCTCCTTATCATGAAGAAAATAGGTTTTCCACCCAAATGGTGGGCCTGGATGGAAAGTATCTTCTCTTCCGGCAGATCTTCTGTGCTTCAGAACGGTGTACCTGGTCGGCAATTTAATTGTAAGTATGGGGTCCGCCAAGGGGATCCCATGTCTCCCCTCATATTTGTCATTGCGGCCGACCACTTGCAAACTACCATTAACGGGGCGCTTGATCAAGGCCTGATCAGACACCCTATCCCTCCAAAAGGCGATGCAAAGTATATGGTGATCGAATATGCAGACGATACTATCATAGTTTTGCCTGCATGTCTTCTCCAAGCGGCCAAGATAAAACAAATCCTTGAAGACTACGCCACCTCCATTGGCCTTAAGATCAACTTTCATAAATCCACGCTCATGCCTATTAACACTCCAGCTGATACATGCAATGATCTGGCCAATCTTTTTGGTTGCACTCAAGCCAGCATGTTGTTTACTTACTTGGGTTTGCCTTTAGGAACCACTCAACATTCGGTTCTTGATTTAACACCATTTGTGTGCAAAGCAGAAAGAAAGATCATAGCAGCTCATTACCTCGCTGGCCATCTATCCGATGGGCACCTTGCGGCTGCCTTAGAAAATCATTGCTCAGCTGGACAAAATACGCAGACATTGCCTATGGAATAAAAAAACAACTGATGGCGACAAACACAACTCTCTAGCTTCTTGGCCCATGGTATGTCGACATAAATCTAGTGGTGGCCTCGGGATTCTTGATTTGAAGGTCCAAATGACGGTTTGCTTCTGAAATTCCTTCATAAGTTTTTCAACAAAATGGACATTCCCTGGGTGCAGCTAGTTTGGGAGACGTACTATGTTGATTCGGTCCCCCATGCAACTAACGTGTGTGGCTCCTTTTGGTGGCAAGTTCTCATTCAACTCATGCCAATATATCGCAGTATCACCCACGTTCAAATCAAAAAAGGTACATCTACACTTTTTGGAAAGAAAAATGGAATAATGCTATATACGTTGATAAATACCTAAGGGATTTCTCATACGTCCATGATGAATATTTATCAGTCCGGGACTTCTTGATGGCCACCACCCTGCATGAAACCTTTCAGTTCCCCCTTTCCATGCAAGCCCACAATGAGCTCAAGCTCCTGTAGCTTGACGTCGCGGATGTAACTTTTGATGATCACGAAGATGTTTGGTCATATTGCTGGGGGTCAAACGTGTTCAAGACTGCCACATACTATCAATTTTTCTTTCGAGATGTGGTTGCACATGTGGCTTTCCGTTGGCTTTGGCGCACCAAGTGTACCCCAAAAATCAAGGTCTTCGGTTGGTTCCTGCTATCTGATCGGCTCAAGACACGACACATGCTAAAAAGGAGACATTACAACATTGGTTCCAACCTTGATTGTTTGCTTTGTGGTCTTTACGTTGAAGAAACGGTGGAACACCTCTTCTTCCACTGCACTTTCAGCAAGGTTTGTTGGCGGCGATTAAACATCAATTGGGCCACTGTTGGGAATAGGCTAGATCTTGTTGAACAACTGAAGACACAACACCCCCGCAAGATGATCATGGAAATCTTCCTGGTAGCTGCTTGGAGCCTCTGTAAGGAGCGTAACGATAACTACTTTATACACGTCATGCCTTCCATGGACTCCTGGTGGGATCGATTCAAATGTGACTTCAATAACATCCAATATAGAATGCCAGAGCATAAGAGACATGTTGTCTCTTCCCTTTTACAAAACCTACTTCAGGATACTTAGTAGCTGTACATCTTGTCCTTGACTCACTTCCCACCTTTGTAATTACCACCATGTAACAGTTCCTTTGTTATATTTAATATATATGCAGTAGGAGCCTTTCCTAACGTCATAACCCTAAAAATGAATTTGTCAAAAACAGAACAATCTGTAGTAATCTGTAACTCTCGAATACTTCTATAACTCCAAAATTTCTGAAATAAATTGGTGGACGTGAGGAATTTTTCTATTAATCTTCTGCAAAAAGAATCAACTTAAAAGAACTCTCAGTCTTCCCAAAGGTTCTACTTGACACTTTATTGAAACAAAAACTATAAGACATGATTACTACAGTAGATTAATCATGTGCACACACAAAAACAGTAGGGGTAAATATTGGGTTGTCTCCCAACAAGCACTTTTCTTTAATGCCTTTTTAGCTAGGCATGATGATTTCATTGATGCTCACATGAAAGATTAGGATTGAAACACAAAGAGAGCATCATGAAGAATATGACTAGCACATTTAAGTCTAACCCACTCCCTATGCATAGGGATTTTGTGAGCAAACAACTTATGGGAGCAAGAATCAACTAGCATAGGAAGGCAAACCAAGCAAAACTTCAAGATTTTCAACACATAGATAGGAAACTTGATATTATTGCAATTCCCACAAGCATATACTCCTCCCTCATAATGATTTTCAGTAGCATCATGAATGAATTCAACAATATAACCGTCATATAAAGCATTCTTTTCCTGATCCTCAAGCATATAAATTTTATTACTCTCCACATAATCAAATTTCTTCTCATGAATAGTAGTGGGAGCAAACCCAATAAAATAACTATCATGTGAGGCATAATCCAATTGAAAATTAAAATCAAGATTACAAGTTTCATGGTTATCATTATTCTTTATAGCATACATGTCATCACAATATTCATCATAGATAGCAACTTTGTTCTCATAATCAATTGGAACCTCTTCCTAAATAGTGGATTCATCACTAAATAAAGTTATGAACTCTCCAAATCCAATTTAATCACTATAATCATCATAAATAGGAGGCATGCTATCATCATAATAAATTTTCTCATCAAAACTTGGGGGAGAAAAAATATCATCTTCATCAAACATAGCATCCCCAAGCTTGTAGCTTTGCATATCATTAGCATCATGGATATTCAACGAGTTCATACTAACAACATTGCAATCATGCTCATCATTCAAAGATTTAGTGCCAAACATTTTAATGCATTCTTCTTCTAACACTTGGGCAAAATTTTCCTTTCCATCATTTTCACGAAAGACATTAAAAAGATGAAGCATATGAGGCACCCTCAATTCCATTTTTTGTAGTTTTATTTTACAAACTAAACTAGTGATAAGACAAGAAACAAAAAGATTCGATTGCAAGATCTGAAGATATACCTTCAAGCAATAACCTACCCTGCAACGGCGCAGAAAAGAGCTTGATGTCTACTACACAATTTTCTTCTTATAGACGTTGTTGGGCCTCCAAGTGCAGATGTTTGTAGGATGTAGCAAACTTCCCTCAAGTGGATGACCAAAGGTTTATCAATCCATGGGAGACTACTAGGAAAAGGCATGCTAGTGGTGCACCAGTTTTGCCTACTAATGGCGCACTACTGGTGCGCCACTAGTATCACGCCATTAGAATTAAATTCTAATGGCGGACCAGTGGTGCGCCATTAGTATCTGGTGTTCTCATGGAGCACCACGCAGTGCGCCATTAGTATAGCCAAGAGTGCGCCATTAGAATGCCTCCCAGGGGGCCATATGTACCCATGTGCTTTGGCATACTAATGGCGCACCAGTGGGTGATGCGCCATTAGTGTGCTCTGGCTTACTAATGGCGCACTTGTTTGTGGTGCGCCACTAGTATGAATATTAGGGATTTTTTTCCTGATATTTGCATAGGTTACAAAATATGTTACTGGACAGAATATGGACAGCACCACACAGCAATAGTAGATTCATCGAATACCATAGAAGATCATCATCATACAACTTCTAACATTACAAGTCTTGAGCCCGCGAGTAGCGAGTTTGTCAAAAGTAATACTAATCCTAACAAGTACTACTAATCATCATCATACAACTTCCACTCGTTATTAATAACAAGTCATATGATCATCAGCTTGATAGTCATCGAACCAACCCTAGCTACTTAATTGTTCTTAGCACATGATCATCAGTATTAGGCAGGACCTAAATACCCTATTTAAGGTAAAATAGCATAAAACAATATAGACCCTGACTCTCCATTATGAAGAATGGAGATCATCCTGTCTCCAATTCTTGCGCTTCGCTTCCTTTTGCTTCTAAGGAGCTCTTTACGACTGTCCATACATTTTTTTCCATTCTTTGATTGTCATGTCTCCACTTCTTTTAGAAATCCAGTATGGACAGTTGAGACTCGTAGGACGACCTAGTTGTATGTTCAAAACAGGAAGGCTACCGTGCGTATACATCAGATGAGGCACACAATCCTCTGGGATTCTCTGTTGAAAAACATAGTAATAACTACATAGTTAGCAATGATGTACTAGTTTTTGAAGTATGCAAAAGATGCACGAATGTCGTAATAGTAGAAAATCTTACCAGGGTATCTCCATGGTAGTTGCCGTACTTCAACACGTGCACTAGTGGCATGTATTGACCATAATGTTGAGGAGTTCGATTGTAGACATTGTAATTCTCAAGATCAGTACAAAATCCGACCAGATGATTTTTCTCCTGATAAGTTAACTTGGAGCCATCGGTGTAGTGGGTTTTGTCTATCATGTTCCGCACATTGTTTGAACCATCAAAATAAGCTGTCAATGGAAATAAATTGTCAACTATTTTGAAATGAACAATATAAATTAGTTAATAATTAACTATGTTTGAGAAACTCACATAGCGGTATAACTGGAGGTGTATCAACAAGGACCGAAATGTCCATATTGTCTTGGTCGATGTCAGGATCACCAAGATCCATGGTGACAAGCATACCCTCATCAAAACCATACATCTTGCAAAATGCTTCCCAATTTTTGCAACCAAAATGGGTTACGCTCCAAGAATTATTAAGATTTACTTCAAAATCCACATCATGATGAGTCCTTAGGTGAATTTTCTTTGTTTCATAATTTTCATGGTCTTCAAAACCCATCCTCTCCAAGACATAGCGTCTTGCATAGCATGGGATAAGCTAGTCGAATTGTAAAAGATGATAAGTACATGTTGAAATATATAGTTGAAGTCGTGCTTAATTACGAAAAAAACACTTGTCGTCGTTGCGTATCGTTTCAACATCGAAGGTCTCCTCGAGCTTAATGTTGAAGTGTCGATCTTCGTCCAGCTTAATGAATCTATCGCACTGACCTCGGTCGTCGTGGCACCAGTCGGACTCCCCCGAGAGACTTTAGTCGTCCGATGACGACATTTCCTATGTTCATAATTCAAAACTACATCATCTCTGTTGGGTCCAATAAGATAATCCAAAGTGTTAGGATGAGTGGTTCCTCTTTCAGATTAGGTTTTATCGATGACGAGCAACTAACATTAGTAATAACTATGAGTTGATATCACACTTCTATATGTATAACACAAGAGGCAGTTGATCCTACTTAACAAAGTACTAAGATACCCCGGCCCATGCATTAGTCGCAAGTACCCCATATGTCCTATTTTTAGCAAAGTCATGCTAAAATTCACGGAAAATTTCAGCATGACCTTTGCTGAAAATAGGACATATGGAGTACCCGAATTTGCCGGAACGGAAGTTAATCGACATTCCGGTAAACTCAAGGGCCTCTCGGGGTACGTGCAAAATCATCACGACGCAATGGTCGGAGACAAAACCCAACAACTTTACAAGTCTTTCACAGATTTGTTTGCAAGTTCTGATATGTAATAAAGATGAGCCTCAAAGATGAGCCTCCAATGCTGATTTGTTTGCCTTAAGACAAGATGAACCTCCAATGCAACAAGTAATAAAATGTTTGCAAGTTCTGATATGTTTGCCAGATGAACCTCCAATGCAACAGTCTTAGACATTAGGACACTACAATGATCTACAACCTTACGTAAAGTGCCAACTCCACAAATTTCTTTTTCACAGCTTTTATATTATTTCTAGAAGCAACACAATAGGGTACAGAAGAAGAAAATCAACCTCTTGTTAATGTTTAATTATCGTGCATCTCTGTTAGGCATGCAGTGCTGATGTACTACTTAGGTACACAGACAGTACGATTCTCCTTAAAATGCACCTATTTTTTTCCTTACAAAAGTAACTAAAACATTTTTGTCAAAATTGCACTACTACTGAAATAAGATGTTCTGCATGCATAGAAAATGAGGATTAAACATACTCAAGTCAAGCATTGTGACAAGTTCTCAACATGAACATGAACATGAACATGCAGTGACAGTCATATCACCTGGGCTGGGCACCATGCCACTGCCCTAATTAAACCCTAAAATAAACATTTATCGTTCCCCTCCCCCTCCTTTCCCTCTCTCTCTCTCTCTCTTTCCCAGCTCCAACCCCAAACACAAATTAAACCCTATATTTACTTGTAATTAAGATTCAGTCGAGGATAATCAACATACTCATCTTGAACCCTATATTTACTTGTAATTAAGAGTCCATATCTCTTGACTACAACCACACCAAACCCATCTTGTGTTATGTATCATCCTCTGCTGCCCCCACAAAAACAGAGGGCCACAGCGGCCACCAGCCACTTCACCAGGGGTGGTGGCCAGCCGACGTTCCTCGAACTATAACTGAAGACTGTACAACTGTAGTTTTCCAGTGAGCAGAAAACTGAACGCTTACTGAATCCGTTGGTACATACAGTATGTATCTGGAGGGCGAGCGTGCGTTCTATGGCCTCTGACTCTGAGTGTGGTGCTGCAATCACGTTCACAAGAGTCAGGATCCTGTGCTACAAATGTTGTTTGTTGTCATCGCTCGGAACCGACGCTGCTGAAGAAAAGAATCCAGCAACCCATTCGATGGATTCGACATGGACAACTTGTCTTGCCCCCTTCAAAGTACAGCTTGCAGGCAATTTTCGTGTGCAGAGCCCATCAACCAAGCAGAGTGACACATGTAAGATTATGAGTCTAAATGAAGATGAAGTCCTACTCAAAACTGTTACATAGCAGTTTGAACATAGACAAGTTTGGGTATTTAAGAACTCCATGCACACAATTCAGAATGCTACATAGCGAATAACAAAACTCCGCACAATGCATTTTTTTAGTGTGTCCAAATCTTGCAGATACCAAGTACTCCAATGCACATGGATTACTAATTATTCATGTTTCCTAGGCACTACTCCCACAATTTTTTGAACCTAATTTGACCTAAATTCGAGAGGGATTTGACCTAAACCTAGCAAAAGAGAGAAGAAGAGGGCATGGCCGGGAGGGAGGAGAGGAGGAAGAGAGGAGAAGAGAGGCATAGGGAGGAGGGTTACCTGCCCACGATGAGGTGGTGGCGGGAGCGGAGACGACGGAGGGCGAAGACGGCGAGCTTGGGGGAGGCGGGGATAGACGACGGGGAGGTCGCGGGCCTCCTCTCCTGGTGGACGTGGGGCCTCCTCTCCTGGTGGACGTCGGGCGGCTCCGAGGCTCCAAATCTCCGGCAGGAGGCGAGGAAGGTGGCGCTCGCGGGGGAGGCGGGGCTCGGGGGGGAGGCGGCGCTCAAGGCGGAGGAACGGGAGAGGGAGGCGGCGGGGGCGCGTGGGCGGCTGCAGCGCAGTGAGGCGGGGCAACGGCGGCGGCGGCGCGGTGGAGGGAGGGACGAGGGAGGGAGCGGCGGCGGCGGCACGGTGAAGTGTCTGGAGAGAGGGAGGGACGAAGTGTATGGATGGGGGAAGATTACTAATGGCGCACCCCCTGGCGGTGCGCCATTAGAATGTTTTTTTCATAGCAATGGCGCACCAGCCAGCCGTGCGCCATAAGTAAGATTTTTTTATTAATACTTTGTTGCATCTAATAATTTTTTAGAAAATGAATATGAATATGAAACAATAATATTTTTTTATAAAAACAATAGTATTTTTTTTAAAAAATATCATCAGATTTGTTATTTGCAAATATTTATGAATATAAAAAATATCATCAAATCTATTATTTGAAAATATAATCAAATTTGTTTTTTGAAAATATAATCAAATTTGTGTTTTTTGGATTTTTAGTTGCATTCATTTGTGATGGTGGAGCGAGGGAGGGTGTGGGGGTCGTCGGCGGTGGTGGAACGGGGGAGGGTGCGGGGGTGCTCGGCGGCGAGGGGGATCTGGCAAGGGGGATCTGGCGAGGGGGATATCGATCAAGATGGAAGGGGATCGAGATCGATCAAGATCGAGATCGAGTATATATTCTAATGGCGCACCGTGGCACAGTGCACCATTACTAGTTTAAACTAGTAATGGCGCACTATGCTACGGTGCGCCATTAGTAGTTTTGCAAAAAAAAGAATAATAAAAAAACAACAATAGTGGCGCACTGTGTGCCTGGTGCGCCATTACTAGTTAGCACTAGTAATAGCGCACCGTGCCATGATGCTCCATTAGTATGTTTGGAAAAAAAAATTGTTACTAGTGGCGCACCATGTGCCTGGTGTGCCATTAGTGTCTTCCACACTAATGGCGCACCTGCACATGGTGCGCCACTGCTATATAGTAGTGGCGCACCACATGACAGGTGCGTCATTAGTGTCCATCTCATCTATATCCCTTTTCCTAGTGGGAGGCATAGGATGAAGATGGTCTCTCTCAAACAACCCTGCAACCAAATAACAAAGAGTCTCTTGTGTCCCCAACACACCCAATACAAGGGTGGATTGTATAGCTGCACTAGTTCGGCGAAGATATGGTGATACAAGTGCAATATGGATGGTAGATATAGGTTTTTGTAATCTGAAAATATAAAAACAGCAAGGTAACAAGAGGTAAAAGTGGTGAAAACGGTATTGCAATGCTAGGAAACAAGGCCTAGGGTTCATACTTTCACTATTTCAAGTTCTCTCAATAAGGATAACATAATTAGATCATATACCAATCCCTCAACATGAAACAAAGAGTCACTCCAAAGTCACTAATAGCGAAGAACAAACGAAGAGATTATGGTAGGGTACAAAACAACCTCAAAGTTATTCTTTCCAATCAATCCATTGGGCTATTCCTGTAAGTGTCACAAATAGCCCTAGAGTTGATAGTAAAATAACACCTTAAGACACACATCGACTAAAACCCTATTGTCACCTAGATACTCCAATGTCACCTCAAGTATCTGTGGGTATGATTATACGATATGCATCACACAATCTCAGATTCATCTATTCGAACCAACACAAAGAACTTGAAAGAGTTCCCCAAAGTTTCTACCGGAGAGTCAAGACGAAAACGTGTGCCAACCCCTATGCATAGATTCCCAAGGTCACGGAACCCGCAACTTGATCACCAAAACATACATCAAGTGACTCAATAGAATACCCCATTGTCACCACGGGTATCCCACGCAAGACAGACATCAAGTGTTCTCAAATTCTTAAAGACTCAATCCGATAAGAGAACTTCAAAGGGAAAACTCAATCCATTACAAGAAGGTAGAGGGGGAGAAACATCATAAGATCCAACTATAGTAGCAAAGCTCGCGGTACACCAAGATCGTGCCAAATCTAGAACACAAGAGAGAGAGAGAGAGATCAAACACATAGCCACTAGTACATACCCTCAGCCTCGAGGGTGAACTACCCCCTCCTCTTCATGGAGAGCCCCCAGATGATGAAGATGGCCACCGGTGATGATTTCACCCTCCGACAGGGTGCCGAAATAGGGTCCCGATTGGTTTTTGGTGGCCATAGAGGCTTGCGGTGGAAGACGTCCCGATCTAGGTTATGTTCTGGAGGTTTGGTGATTTATAGCAGAGGTTGGGGTTGAGAACACCTCAGTGGGCCCCACGGAGAGTCCACGAGACAGGTGGCACCATCCACCCTCATGGGGCCCACAGGCCTCCCTCCGGTAACTCTTCGTGCCAGTATTTTTTATATTTTCCAGGAAAATCTCCATTGATTTTCAGCACATTCCAAGTACTTTTATTTCTACACAAAAACAACACCAGTGTAGTTCTGGTGAAAACATCATCAGTCTGGGTTTGTTCTAACCAAATCATAACAAAATCATGTAGAAATATTATAAACAAGCATGAATACATCAAAAATTATAGACACGTTGGAGATGTATCATTGTGACGCTGCAGTGGGCTCGGTGATGACCTTCGTCCTGGCGGTCTTGGTCTTGTTGCACCAGAATGGAAACCTTTGGTTGATTCCTCGGGACTCTGTGCCTACTGCTTGCCTCCTTTGCACCAAAGGGGAAACTGGTACACTGCACCCACTGGCGCCCGCCTGGCCTTGATCGTCATGGCTCACGTCAGTTGAGCCTCGTGAGGTGCACCTTGCATAGAAATCTCCGCTCCTCGGGAGCCAGCCTGTGGAGGCCGATCCCCTTGGAGGTCTTTGTCTCGTCGGCCTCGCGAGGCTTGGACCCTCGCGAGGGTCTTGAATTGTTGATGCTAAAGCTGGGCCGTACCAGGCTGTTGATGGAGCCACGGCGTGGGCCGCAGGCAGGCAAGTCTGGGTACCCCCATATCCAGAACACCAATAGTAGCCCCCAGGCCCAAGGCGCGCTTAGACTTGGCTTGTAGGCGAAGCCAAAGGGCAAGTGCGGAGTGCCATGGGCCCTAACTGCTTGCGGCCTTGGATGATGCGTGGCGATTGATCGGATGTGGGCGTTTCCACTTCCCCATGCTGCCTTTGAAATCCATCAGACTTGACGAGCTGATGCTGCATGCAGAGGATCATCATTGCGCGAGGTCGTGGAGGCCGGCGGTTGGTCTCTCTCTGTCTATAAAGGAGGGGAGGGGCAGAGCACCCCCCTCGCTCATCTATTCCTCCGTCTTCTCACTGCTCATCCCTTCTTCTTCTCCACCTTGCCGTTGCATCCATGGCACCAATCAGGAGGTTTTCCGCGGCGGAAAACAGAAGGGCTCGTCAGGAGGGGCCCGACCCACATCCGTCGAAGAAATGATTTTTCCGCCCCTGCGATGGCGGCGCGAGGCATGGGGTGACCAGGCCTTGGCAAGAATGATCTCCGCTCGACTCTCCCCTTCCCTTGTATGCCCGTGTGTAGGACGGTGATGCATGTCGCTGAGTAGTCCCAGGTGGAGCGGACGGGCCGTCGGCGTTCTACCTGCTGGGCCGTAGTCCCACACCGAGGGTAGCTCGCGCGAGTTCATGGTGTGGGTAGAAATGCCGCCATACTCGTGGATTCGGCTCCCGAGGTCTTTCGCTGACAAGCTGCCGCCGAGGGGGGCGCTCGAGCCGTGGCTACAACACGCCGGGTGCTGCGGCCTACCATCGGGGATGAGGTCGAGGTGGTGCCTCCCGGTGACATCTTCATGACCCGCGGGTGGGGCGAGGTCGCTCGAGCCTGCCGCACGGAGGGAGCCCTCGCGATCCACTTCGAGTACGACAACGCCTCCACTATGTTCTTCAAAGTCTATGACGAGGAGGGCCGGCCGCTGGAGTGCTCCCTCGGAGGAAGCAGCCCGCGGGTCATAGTCGTGGGCACTCGGCCCGCCTCCGCCCTAATTGGCGCCTCCTCCAGGAGCAGCGATGACTCCTAGGAATCCAGCGACTCTCGTGAGCCCATCGAATCCCCGGAGTCAAGCGACGATAGCTACGTGTCGCCAAGCTCCCGCCATGACTGGAGCACGGCAGTGGTGGCTGCTCGGTGTCGCCGATGACACGTGCCGGCCTGGATCTTGGAAGCCTTTCTTCTTTTGTTTTTCTGCGCTAAATTATGACCGGCCACATGGGGCATGTAAGAATCGAAATGTTTTAATTCCAGCGTTTGCTCCTTTCGCTACTGCGTTGAAATCGCGTATCCCACTGTGGCACGGTTCCCCCTTTCCTCCCCTTAGGTAGCGTAGTGCTCTATGCCTGAGGTCCGGTGAGTGCACAGGAGGCACGATGCTCACGAGGTCCCCCTTGGCGTGCAAGCAGCTGCCCAAGAAATGGAAAGGGAGGTGAATCTACAGGAGTGGGACTGCGAGAGTCGAGTGATAGGGTTGTGAGACATATGCTGTCATGTGAGTGACTTATCTTTTAGCGAACCCGTAGCGATTCCTCTGGGTGATGCCCATTCGTGCCTTCACGGTAGTGTCACTAGGTAGGTCCCATGATGTTCATTCCCTTTCCTCGCTTCTCTAGGTGCTCTATGCCCTCGGGTCCCAGCCCTCGAGTAGGCTCAGCCACCGCTGGTATGCCACGTCGTGATGCTGTGGTCAAGGCCAGGGGGTGAGGGCTGGAGAGCCAGTAGGAGCTCCTAAGGCGCGATGCTCAGGTGGGCCCCTTTAATGTGCAAGAGACTCGTGGGACAAGGTGGTGACCGCCGGGGCCCGCCCGTAGCTAGGCCTCGGGTGTACCTGCGTGTTATCCTGCGAAAGAGAATACGCCCCCCTATGGTGCCTCCTGCCTACACTTGATCCCTTCGCGGGAAGATGAAGGCACCGATGACCTGGTGAGGTGGCGTGTGCGAGGCGGGTCGCAAGCCAGAGCTCGGCCCTCAGGTTTATCAGCATTACTGGGACAAACCAGAGCACAAGCACCGTGCCAGCGAGAGTAGCCCCCGTTGTAGGATGAGCAAAGGATGAGTCAGCAATGTAGGGAGACCGCAAGGCGGATAGGACTCGAAGCAAGCAGGTGATGATCATAAATCAGCTCATGGGAACAGTTAGGCATCTCTAACTAATGTAAGAAGGATACATGCTGCAGTGATGAACCCACGCGGCTTGGGGATAGTGTAGCCCGAGGGGCTCCCCCAAACTGAACGAACTAAAAGATGTCACCTAGCATAGTTGCTGAAGAAATGTCGGGGTAGCAGGAGGCGCGCGTTCCTGGAGTCATTCCTCATGAGCCGCCTTGGCCCTGAGCCTTGAGAGGCTCTGGGGGCCTGTTAGGCTCCTGATGATCCGTTTCCATCTCCGCCAGGATTGCCTATTGCCTGCCTCCCGAGCCACTAGGAGGTCCCGCATGCTGTACTGAGATACAACAGCTACGCTCAGGAAGCCGAACGACATGTGAACATAGTTGTGAGGGGACCCTCGCATCGGCCAACATGGGACGGACAAAAGAGCTCCCGAGACACAGCCCTGTTGAGACCTAGGATGTCAATGCAGACGCAGAACTCCTCAACCTCACCAAGGCAAGGAGCCGCACCCGGCGGTGGGCGGCGATCGCCCTGTAGAGCCCTCGCCTCTTGAATCTCCTTGACTGCCTTGCTAATGAATTCCTGAGGACCTGGTGCCTAGCGCCCTGTGCTCTCTCCTTGGGAGCGTGCGCTGAAGCATGCCTCCACATGGTGCCCGAGTGCCTCCCTCGTGACGTTGGCTAGGTGTGTGGCCCTCTAGAGGAGAGCCCTCGAGCCCAATCTGAGAGGGCCGCCGGGGGAGCCTCCCTATGTGATAGGTGAAGGTGCCCCATCCTCGGACGCAAGGCCCAACGCGGCACTGTTGGGTGATGCCTCCTTGTGAGATACCTGGCCCGGCAACTACTTCTTCGTCTTGGGGATGACCTTAAGAGGGAGGGCATCGCCCTTGTCTTCAGGGTTCTAGACTACTGCAGCTTGGTAGGCACGCTCGAGAGAGCACACAACGTCCTTTTCCTCGCAGGCGACCGTGATGATGCCGCCGCTCCGTAGCATCTTGAGGACATTGTAGCCATGGTGCGTTGCCATCATGAACTTGTTCAGTGTTGGGTATCCGAGGATGGCATTGTACGGCAGGCCAATGTCGGTGACATCGAAGTCGATGAGCTCAGTGTGGTAGTTGTCGCGCTTGCCGAAGGTGACAGGGAGGCGGACTTGCCCTATTGGATGCATGGAGCCATCAGTAACTCCTGAAAAGGGCTTGGTAAGCTGGAGCTAGTGGTATGGCACTTGGAGCCTGTTAAACGTCTAGACAGAGAGAACATTGATCCATGCTCCGCCATCGATGAGGATCTTGGTGATGAGCACACTGTTGATGATGGGCGAGCAGAGCATCGGGAGCACACCAGCTGTGGCCATGCACTTGAGCTGGTCGGAGTAGTTGAAGGTGATGGCTTACTTGGACCACCTGAGCGTGCGTGTTGTCTCGAGCTTGGGGAGCTCTGCGTTCACCTCGCGTGTGAACTGCTTGAAGAAGCGATGGGAGGCTTGGGCTTGGGAGCTGCCCAGGATGCAGGCAATGGAACGATGTTCCTGGAAGCCCCTAGCCCCCTCGTCCTGGTGCTGATCTTCATTCCTTCTTGGTGGTGGAGGCAGTGGAGGAACACCAGCGTTGCCCTGAGGCCGATCCTCCCGAGGCTGGTCCCTCCAGGCACCCTCGCGAGGCTGGCCCTACTAGCGGTCCTCTCAAGGCTGGTCGTGTCACTCCTGGCAACGGTCATGGCTGTCCCAGCGTCCTCCACGTCGGCCACCGCGATGACGGTAGCCTCAATCTTTGCGCTCGAGGCATCGACCGAGGCGCCTGTCGCAGAGGGCCCTAAGCTCCTAGCAGTCGTTGGTGTTGCGGTTGTGCACGTTGTGGAAGACGTAGAACGGATGGCTGCCCTTGGATGACTCTGGGTGATCGCAACCGCGCTTCACCTCCGGCTCGGCTGCAAGCACAGTCAGCCCCTTGCGCTTCACATCCTTGGCCTTCTTGTCTTCTGGATCAGCATCGGGGAGCTCGAGGAGGGAGAGGCGTCCCTCCTCAACCCTCACACACTTGCTCGCCATGTTGAACATCTCCAGGGCTATGTAGAGGTCTTCATGTATGGCGATCTCCTCCTTCATCTTGATTTCATGGATGCCATCAGTGAACGCTGAGATGATGGCCTCGTCAGACACCTCGGGGATCTTTAGGTGAACATTGTTGAAGCGCTCGATGTACATCTGCAGGGTCTCTCATGGCTGCTGCTTGATGTGTTGTAGGTCACCCGCGGCCGGCGGGTGGTCGCGAATGCCCTGGAAGTTGGCGAGGAAGCAGTCGCGCATCTTATCCCAGGAGGAGACAGACCCCGCGGGGAGGTTCAAGAGCAAGGAGCATGCGCCATCCTTTAGGCTCATGGGGAACCAGTTTGCCATGATCTTCTCATCGCCGATGGCCGCCTCGATGCTCGGTTCATAGAGTTGCAGGAACTCGGCAGGGTCGGTGGTGCCGTCATAGCGTGGGGGCAGGTCAGGCTTGAACTTGCCCGGCCAGATGACGTTGCGCAGCTCCGGGGTGAATGCACGACACCCTGCTGTGGGCACGGGAGCCCGTCGGGGTGGTGGAGCCTGGTCTTGGTGCTCACGCGCCACTACCACAGGCGGCGCACGGTCTTGACCCAGAGGTGCTGGAAGTGCACGTGCATCTTCTTGGGACCACTGCACCACTTGACAGCTTGCTTCTTCATGAGCGGGCGCTTGATGCTTGGGGTCGCGCCGTGGCGCTGCCGCCTCGGCTGGACGATGGCAGCCTGGACTGGAGGTGGTGCAGGCACCCCGTGAGCCACATCGCCCACAGTAGGCGGCTGCTGAGGCAGTGAGCGGGCCGGCAAAGAAGAGTCTCTGGCGGCACTGACGACCTCGGCGATGCATTCGAGCCACTCCTCGTAGAAGTCGTCGACTAGGCAGTAGCATAGGAGCTCCCACGCCATGAGCCGTGCTGCCTTAGCATTCGTCGGGCCATGACACGCGTGGGAGTTCGACACGGCCGGGTTCAACGATGGAGTGGCGGTGCGCCCGTCGCTTCGCACGGAGGGGTGTAGCGACGAAGCTTGTCACTCGTGGCCAGCAGGTCCCATGGCGGCGTTGGCTGCCGGCGATGGGGGACGACGAGGACGGCGTTCTCCCGCCGGTGTCGTCTGAGCAACGCGGGCTATGACCGCAGCCCGATGCTCAGCGCGAGCCCGACGTCTTTCAGCCATGGAAGTGTCAGAGTAGCTGTGGATTGATCGACGGAAGAGAAGATCCGACGCACCCCTACCTGGCATGCCCAATGTTGGATTTTGGGTTCCGCAAACCCTTGAGAGGTTCGAACTCTGGGGTGCGTGCGGAGATCCCAACCTGCCCAACCTGCCAACTCGCGAAACCTCACAGCCTAGCGCGTCGATCTTGAAGGGAAAGAAAGACACGACAGTTTATCCTGGTTCAGGCCACCTTGCGGTCTAATACCCTACTCCAGCCTTGTGGTGGATTGCCTCGAGGGTCCGATGATGAACTAGTACAATGGTTGAAAAACCTCAGGAGGCGAGGATATTCTTGAGCTCAAGTGAGCTAGAGGAATGGATTCGACCCCCCTTGTTTTTCGTCGTCTTCTCTTTGTCCCCCTCTATGGTGGTATCTAGGTCCTATTTATAGTGGCCTTGGTCCTCTTCCCAAATGTTGGCAGGAACGGATCCCACAACAGCCAAATTTGAAGGGAAACAACAACTACATCCTATTCTGCCTAAAGTGGTCTTCACCTACAAAAGCCTCTGGTCGTGACGCTGCAGTGGGCTCGACGATGACCTCTATCCTGCGGTCCTGGCGGTCTTGATCTTGTTGCACTAGAACGGAAACCTTTGGTTGATTCCTCAGGACTGCGCACCTGCTGCTTGCCTCCTTTGCACCAAAGGGGAAACTAGTACACTACACGCGCTTGGCGCCCGCCTAGCCTTGGTCTTCTTGCTTCACGTCAGCTGAGCCTCGTGAGGTGCACCTTGCATAGAAATCTCCGCTGCTCGGGAGCCAGCCTGTGGAGGCCAATCCCCTTGAGGGTCTTGGTCTTGTCCGCCTCGCGAGGCTTGCCCCTTCGCGAGGGTCTTGAGTTGTTGATGTTGCATCCAGGCCGTAATAGGCCTTCGATGGAGGCACACCATGGGCCACAGGTAGGCAAGTCTGTGTACCCCCGTATCCAGAATGCCGACAGTGTAAAACCCTACTCCTAGTTTGGTGGATTGATTGGGAAAAGGTGGTGGTGGTACATAGTACACTTGCCCGGCAGGGGTGCTTCGGGGTAGCAGCGACTACGCGCATATGGGGGTGTGAGTGGTCTAAGTTTCCAACCCCCCAAATCATTGCCATGGGCCTCCTTTTATAGATCAAGGGGCTACCACAGTGGAAATTTTTTCATTAGACATTGATATGATAGCGGACAGTGCTATCATTCCTAACTCTACAGGCTGAAAGTGTGCATTTAATGTGCTGCTTAGTGTCATGTCATTGGTTGCTCGGCAAGGCTTGCCGGGCTAATCCGCCAGCTCCATGCCTGCTTACTTGATATGTTGCTGGACGGGTGTCATTTGTGGGTTCACTTGGTAGGAAGTGGCTGCCATGTGCCGAATGGCTGCCACTTAATCATCATGTATCTTGACACCAATCCGCGACGTGGGTCGTGGTGGAGAAGTCGGTGGGGTGACTTGGTCCCCGCGAGTCCCGACAGGCCCTATCAGGACGCCTTGGTCTTCTACTTCTGGGGGTGGCCTTGCCCCTTGCCGGGCTCGCCTGCCTCGCAAGGGAGGCCTCTTTCTTGACTATATCTGGCTCTTCTGCCTCAGTCTTGGTTCCTTCTAATCTGTTAACTCGTTCTTCGAGTCTCTTGGTCTCTTGCTCTAGTGCTTCAATCTTGATCTTGTGCATGTGCACAGTCAGGTCAACAGGCCCCGGGTCTATTTCATCGACAGTTGGCGAACGTCTCCTCCAGATCTCTAACATGGGTTCTTGCCTTCCTAGACTTGACCACTATGTCATCAACGTAAGCCTCTGCATTTCATCTCGGCTGCCTGCCCAAAGCTATGTGCAGCAACCGCTTGAAGGTTGCTCCGGCATTGCGCAACCCAAATGGCATGCAAGTGTAGCAATACACCCCACACGGGGTCAGGAAGGCCGTCTTCTCTACATCTTCTACCGCCATCTTGATTTCATGATAGCCTGAGAAGGTGTCCAGGAAGCACAGTAGATCACACTCTGCAGTGGAGTCGATGATCTGATAAATGCAAGGAATAGGGAATGGATCCTGAGGGCAAGCTTTGTTCAGGCTCATGAAGTCAATGCACATGAACTCTTTCCCACCCTTATTGAGGATGATGACCGGGTTTGCGAACCACTCCAGGTACCACACTTCGTGGATAACGCCGGCCTCCTGTAGCTTGTGGGTCTCCTGGACGATGAACGACTGCTTCTCCCGGGCTTGTCGCCGCGTCTTCTGTTTCACGGGGCACACGTGGGGGCACACCATGAGGTGGTGTTCGATCACCCCTAGCAGGACGCCTACCAACTCCGTTGCTTGCTAGGCAAATACATCCTTGTTTGCACGAAGGAGGCTGACCAATGCCTCCTCTTGGTGTCGGGGGAGGCCTGCGCCTAAGGTGAAGGTATCTCCTGACTCCGCACCCTCGTCGATGGTACTTACTTCGTTTCGGCCCGGTCTTGGGAAAACAACGGCTTCTTCACCGGGGCAGCCCCCGGGCCCTTCGGAGAACTCTCTGCACTTGGCCGTGTAGCCGCCGCGTCCTTGACAGTGAGCCTGAGGGATGTCAGGGTATCCCCGGTGTCTCCCGCCACGGTGAGGACTCCGTTTCTTCCCGGCATCTTCATGACGTTACAACCGGGGTGAGTCACCACCATGAACTTGGAGAGGGCCGGGTACCCGAGGATGGCTTTGTACGAGAGCCGGATGTGGGCGATGTCGAAGTCGATGAGCTTGGTGCTGTAGTTGTCGTGCATTCCGAAGGTAATGGGGAGGAGAATCTGCCCACGGGGCCGGTGGAGCCGCCGACCACTCTGGAGAATGGCTTGATGGGGAGGAGTCGGTCGTGCGTCACATGAAGTAGGACAAACGCCTCCATGGAGAGGACATTGAGGCCAGTGCCGCCATCGATGAGGGTCCTGGTAACCGCTATGTTGCAGTTGGTGGGGGTGAAGAGCATGGGTAGTGCGCTGGTGCCGGCCATGGTCTTTGGGTGATCTCTGGAGTCGAAGGTGAGGTCGGCCCGGGGCGCCGCCTAGCCCTGAGGGGACCCGCGGAGGGACGGAGGAGCCCCCATCTGACGGAAGAACTGCTTGGCTTGGCAGTTTGAAGCTGGCGCCTGCGATCTGTTGAGGATGGCCGCAGTGGTGTGGTGCGCTGGAACCGCGAAGTGTGCGGTGGACAACTCGCGCAAATCCTTCCATGAAGCCACCAAGCACTCCGGTAAGTTGAGAAGCCAAGTGCGAGGCATGCCCGCGAGTGCCATAGGAAGCCAATTTGCCATGCCCTTCTCGTCTCCGCCCGCCGCCCAGATGGCTTCCTTGTACGCCTGGATAAACCCCGCAGGGTCCACCGCGCAATCGTAGCGCAGCGGCAGCTCCGGCCTGAACTTTGGAGGCCACCTCACCTGTCGCAAGGCGGGGGAAAAGGACCGGAAACCCAAGACGCCTCCGAACGCTCTCGATGGAGCAGCAGAAGGAGCAGTGCTCGCCTTGCCGATCGAGCGGCGAGAGCGGAGCGTGGTTGATGAAGATGCCGACCTCCGACACACCCCCTAGCTAGCGCGCCAAATGTCGGATTCCGGGCCCCGCAGACCCAAGAAAGGTTCAAACTCAGGGGCGTGTGCAAAGAACTCAACCTCTCAAGCCGATCAATCCGCTGCTCTCACGACCTAGCTTGATGAACAAGATGGAGAAAGGCATGGCAGTTTACCCATGTCGTGCCACCTTGTGGTGTAATACCCTACTCCTGCTTTGTGGTATTAGCCTCGCGAGGGGCTGAGGATGAACTCGTACAAGTGGAAGAACAACCTCGGAGGCTTGTTCTTGTGATGAGCTCTTGGTGATTCGATGAGCTGATCACCCGCTGCTTTCTACGGTGGTGGCTAGGCTATATTTATAGTGGCCTTGGTCCTCTTCCTCCAAAACTTAGGCTGAGATGGATCCCACAACGGAAAATTTTAAAGGGGACAAGATGTACATCTGATCCTGACGAAAGGTGGTCTTTTCCTGCAAAGCTTCTGATCATGAGGTCATGGTGGGACCTGTTAGCGTTCTGGATACGGGGGTACCCAGACTTGCCTGCCTGCGGCCCACTGCGTGGCTCCATCGGCGGCCTGGTACGGCCCAGCTACAACATCAATAGGTCAAGACCCTCGTGAGGGGCCAAGCCTCGCGAGGCGGACAACGGCAATACCTCCAAGGGGATCGGCCTCCTTAGGCTGGCTCCCGAGGGGCGGAGACTTCTATGCAGGGTGCACCTAATGAGGCTCAGCTAACGTGAGCCATGACAACCAAGGCCAGGTGGGCGCCTGCAGGCGCAGAGTACCAGTTTCCTCTTCGGTGCAAAGGAGGCAAGTAGTAGGCACGGATTCCCATGGAATTAGCCAAAGGTTTCCATTCTGGCACAAGAAGACAAAGACCGCCAGGACGGCAGGATGGAGGTCATCGCCGAGCCCACCACAACGTCACGACCAGAGGCTTTTCGCAGGTGAAGACCACTTTAGTTAGGATAGGATGTACTTCCTGTCCCCCTTCAAACCGGCTGTTGTGGGATCCCTTTCCGCCAATATTTGGGAAGAGGACCAAGGCCAAAATAAATAGGACTTAGCCACCACCAAAGAAGGGGCTCAAGCACAGAGGGAAAGAGTAGAACAGGGATGGGTTCCATCCTCACCCAACCACCTCACCAGCTCTTTTGAGCTCAAGAACACCTCATGACCTGAGGCTTGTTCATCCACTGTACTAGTTCATCCTCAGCCTCTCGAAGCAATTCACCAAAACGATGGAGTAGGGTATTACACCGTAAGGTGGCTAGAACTAGGATAAATTGTTGTGTCTCTTTGTCCCTTTGAGCTCGACGCACTAGGCTTAGAAGTTCACGAGTAGGCAGGCTAGGTAGGTTGAGATCTCCACACGCACCCCATAGTTTGAACCTATCAAGGGTTTGCGGAACCCGAAATCCAACATTTGGCGTGCCAGGTAAGGGTGCGTCGGATCCTCTCTTCCATTGATCGGTCCACCGCTACTCCGACACTTCCTTGGCTGACACACGTCGGGCTCGCGCTGAGTGCCGGGCCGCGGTTACCACCTGCGTTGCTCAGACGGCTCCAGCGTACGACTACTATCCTCGGCGTCCTTCGTCACCAGCAGCCAACACCGCAACGGGCCCTGCCGGCCATGAGCAGCAAGCTTTATCGCTGCACCGCTTAATGCGCCGCGACGGGCACACCGCCACTCTGTCGCTGACTCCGGCCGCTTCATCCTCCCACGAGCGCCGTGGCCCGACGAATGTGCAAGCTGCTCTGCTCAGTGCGCGGGAGCTCCTTTGATACCGCCCAGTCGAGGACATCTACGAGGAGTGGATTGAGCACATCGCCGAGCTCGTCAGAACCGTCAGAGACTCCACTGCACCAGCCCGCTCACTGCCTTAGCAACCGCCTGCCACGGGCGACGTGGCTCACGGGGCACCTCCACCACCTCCAGCCCAGGGCGCCATCGTCGAACCAAGGCGGGTGGCATCGCAGCGCGACCCTCCGTGCGGGGCGCTTGCACGCAAAGAGGCGAGGTGCCAAGTGGTGCAGCGGCCACAAGAAGACGCACATGCGCTTCCAGCACCCCCTCGTCAAGACCATGTGCCGCCTGTGATGGTGGCGGCGTGCGAGCACCAAGACCAAGCTCCACCTCCTCGACAGGCTCCCGTGACCATAGCAGGGTGCCACACGTTCACGCCGGAGCTTTGCCACATCAACTGGCCAGGGAAGTTCAAGCCTGATCTGCCCCTATGCTACGACGGCAATGCCGAACCCGCCGTTCCTGCAGCTCTACAAGCTGAGCATCGAAGCGGCCAGCAGCAACGAGAAGATCATGGCGAACTAGTTCCCCATGGCCCTCAAGGATGGCGCGCGCTCTTGGTTCCTGAATCTCCCCATGGAATCTGTCTCCTCCTTGGATGAGATGTGCGACCGCTTCATCGCCAACTTCCAGGGCACTCACGACCGCCCGCCTGCCACGGGTGACCTATGACGCATCAAGCAACGGCCAGGGGAGACCCTGTAGAAATACATACAACGCTTCAACAACGTTCGCCTCAAGATCCCCAAGGTGTTAGACGAGGCCATCATCTCGGCATTCACTGACGGCGTCCGTGACATTAAGATGAAGGAGGAGCTCGCCATTCATGAGGACCTTTGCACAACCCTCGAGAAGTTCAACATGGTGAACAAGTGCGCGAGGGCTGAGGAGGGACGCCTCTCCCTCCTTGAGCTCCTTGATACTGACCCAGAATACAAGAAGGCCAAGGCTAAGGACATGAAGCGCAAGGGGCCAGTTGTGCTTGCAGCCAGGCCGAAGATGAAGCGTCACTGCGATCACCCTAAGTCATCCAAGAGCAACCGACCGTTCTGCGTCTTCCATAACGTGCATAGCCACAACACCAATGACTGCCAGGAGCTCAGAGCCCTCGGCAACGGGCACAACAATCGAGGCTATGGTCGTGGAGGTGGCCGAGGTGGAGGACGTTGGGACGGCCGCAACCATCGCCAGGAGTGGCACGACCAGCCTCGCGAGGATCGGCCTTAGGGCAACACTAGTCTTCCTCCACTTCCTCCACCACCAAGAAGGAACGAAGATCATCACCAGGACGATGGGGCTGGGGGCTTCCAGGAGCCTCGAGCCATAGCCTGCATCCTGGGCGGCTCTCAGGCCCCAGCCTCTCACCGCATCTTCAAGCAGTTCACGCGCGAGGTGAACACAGCGCTCCCCAACCTCGAGGCAACACGCCCACTTAGGTGGTCCAAATATGCCATCACCTTCAACTCCTCCGACCAGCCCAAGTGCGCGGCCACTGCTGGCACGCTCCCAATGCTCTGTTCGCCCGTCATCAGCAACGTGGTTGTCACCAAAACCCACATTGATGGTGGAGCAGGGCTCAATGTTCTCTCTGCCCAGACGTTCAACAGGCTCCAAGTGCCATATCACCACGTTCAGCCTACCAAGCCCTTCTCAGGAGTGACCGACGGCTCCACGCATCCGATAGGGCAGCTCCGCCTCCCTGTCACCTTTGGCAAGCGTGACGACTACCACACCAAGCTCATCGACTTCAATGTCGCCGACATTCATCTACCATACAATGCCATCCTTGGGTACCCAGCACTGGACAAGTTCATGGCGGCAACGCACCACAGATACAACATCCTCAAGATGCCAGGAAGCGGTGGCATCATCACGGTCGCATGCGAGGAAAAGGACGCGGTGTGCTCTCTCGAGCGCGCCTACGAAGTTGTGGTAGTCGAGAACCCTGAAGGCAAGGGTGATGTGCTCCCTCCTGAGGTCGCCCCCAAGACGAGGAAGCTGCAGCTGGGCCAGAGGTCTCATGAGGAGGCATCGCCCGACAGCGCCGCGCTGAGCATCGCGCCCCTGGACGGGACGCCTTCACCTATCACATAGGAAGGCGTGCCCAGCGCCCCTCTTAGGCTCGGATTGGTGGCTCTCCTCTAGAGGGCCTCAGACCTAGCCAACATCACGAGGGAGGCGCTCGGGCACCATGTGGAGGTATGCTTCAGCGCATGCTTCCCAAGAGAAGGCACATGGCGTGAGGCGCCAGGTGTTTAGGAGTTCATCAGCAAGGCAGTCAATCAGATTCAAGAGGCAGGGGTTCTGTAGGGCGATCGCCGCCCAACGCCGAGCGTAGCTCCTTGCCCTGAAGAGGGCAAGGAGTTCCGCGTCTACATCGACATCCCAGGGCTCGACAGGGCCGCGTCTCGACAGCTCTTCTGGTCGTCGCATGTCGGCCGATGCGAGGGTCCCCCTCATAACTATGTTCGTATGCCCTTCGGGCTGCCGAGTGCGGCTGTCGTGTTTCAGCACCGCATGCGGGACATCCTAGCAGCTCGAGAGGCTAGGCACCAGGTGATCCTTGCGGAGATGGTGATGCATCTTCAGGAGCCCCCGAGGCTCAGGGCCAAGGCGGCTCATGAGGAATGACTTTAGCCGCGCACATCTTCTGCTACCCAGACATCTCTTCAGTAACGGAGTCAAGTGACATCTTTTTAGTTCGTTAAGTTTCGGGGCGCCCCTGAGGATGCATTATCCCCAAGTCACGTGGGTCCGTCCCTGCGACAAGTATTCTTTTGCGTTCATCGGAATTGCCTAACCATCTCTCATGAGCTTAGCTATGATCATCACCTACTTGCCTCGAAACCTATCCGCCTCGCATTCTCCGTATATTGCTGACTTGTCCATTGCCCATCCCACAACAGGGGCTACTCACGTTGGCATGGGGCTAGTTGTCAGGTCCGTCCCTTCAACGCTGATAAATCCGAGGAGTGAGCTCTGGCTCGCGACCCGCCTTTTGCACGCCACCTCACCATGTCCCTGATGCCTTCATCTTCCTGCAAAAGGTCCAAGGCCAGGCAGACAACACCATAGGGAATTGCAATCTCTTCTTCCAGTTAACACCCAGGTTCATCTGAAGCTAATCTACGGGCAGGCCTCGGTGGTCACCACCTTACCTCGCGAGTCTCTTGCACGTTAAAGGGGGGCCCCTGAGCATCGCGCCTTAGGAGCCCCTACTGGCTCTCCAGCCCTCACCCCCTGGCCTTGACCACGGCATCGCGACCTGGCATACCAGCGGCGACTGAGCCTGTTCGAGGGCCGGGACCTGAGGACGTAGAGCACCTAGGAAAGCGAGGGAAGAGGATGATCATCGTGGGCCCGGCCTAGCGACGCTACCACAGAAGCATGAATGGGCACCACCCAGGAGAATCACAACGAGTCTGCTAGACGATATGTCACACAGGCTACGATATGAGTCTCACAACCCCCTCACCCAAGCCTCGCAGTCCCACTCCGGCAGTTTCACTTCCCTTTCCGCTTCTTGGGCAGTTGCTTGCACGCCACGGGGGACCTCGTGAGCATCGCGCCTCATGAGCTCTCATCAGGCCTCGAGTCGGTCGCCTCCTAACCTTGACCACGGCATCGCGACCTGGCATACTAGCGATGGTTGAAGCTTGCCTAGGGACCGGGTCTCGCCAGCGTAGAGCGCTACGCTATCTAAGGAGAAGAAAAGGGGGGAATGATGCCAAATTGGGATATGCAATTTCATCTTAAAACCAAAAGAACAACACTGGAATTAAAACATTTAGATCCTTACATGGCCCGCGGGGCTAGTCCTAATTCCGCGTAGGGAAGCAAAAGAAGAAAGGCTCCAACTAGACCAGCGCACATCACCGACGACGCCGAGCGGCAGCCGCTGCTGCGCTCTGGTCGCGGTGGGAGCCTAGCGACCCGGAGCTGTGGTCACTGGACTACATAGATTCGGTGGGCTGAGGAGCATCGCTAGATTCCCAAGAGTCATCGCTACTACCGGAGGAGGTGCAGACTGGGACGAAAGCAGGTCCAACACCCTCGGCCGCATCCCGTGGGCTGCTTCCTTTGGGGCAGCACTCTAGCCGCCGGCCCTCCTTGTTGAAGACCTTGAAGAATAGGGTGGAGGCTGTTGAAAATATGCCCTAGAGGCAATAATAAAAGGATTATTATTATATTTCTTTGTTCATGATTGTTGTCTTTTATTCCAGCTATAATTGTATTATCCGGAAATCGTAATACACGTGTGAATACTTAGACCACAACATGTCCCTAGTGAGCCTCTAGTTGACTAGCTCGTTGATCAACAGATAGTCATGGTTTCCTGACTATGGACATTGGATGTCGTTGATAATGGGATCACATCATTGGGAGAATGATGTGATGGACAAGACCCAATCCTAAGCATAGAACAAGATCGTGTAGTTCGTTTTCCTAGAGCTTTTCCAGTGTCAAGTATCTCTTCCTTAGACCATGAGATCGTGTAACTCCCGGATAACGTAGGAGTGCTTTGGGTGTACCAAACGTCACAATGTAACTGGGTGACTATAAAGGTGCACTACAGGTATCTCCGAAAGTGTCTGTTGGGTTGACACGCATCGAGACTGGGATTTGTCACTCCGTATTACGGAGTGGTATCACAGGGCCCACTCGGTAGTGCATCATCATAATGAGCTCAAAGTGACCAAGTGTCTGGTCACGGGATCATGCATTACGGTACGAGTAAAGTGACTTGCAGGCAACAAGATTGAATGAGGTATTGGGATACCGACAATTGAATCTCGGGCAAGTAACATACCGTCTGACAAAGGGAATAGTATACGGGGTTGCTTGAATCCTCGACATCGTGGTTCATCCGATGAGATCATCGAGGAGTATGTGGGAGCCAACATGGGTATCCAGATCCCGCTGTTTGTTATTGACCGGAGAGCCATCTCGGTCATGTCTGCATGTCTCCCGAACCCGTAGGGTCTACACACTTAAGGTTCGGTGATGCTAGGGTTGTATGAATATGAGTATGCAGCAAACCGAATGTTGTTTGGAGTCCCGGATGAGATCCTGGACGTCACGAGGAGTTCCGGAATGGTCCAGAGGTAAAGAATTATATATAGGAAGTGCTGTTTCGGCCATCGGGAAAGTTTCGGGGTCACCCAGTATTGCACCGGGACCACCGGAAGGGTCCCGAGGGTCCATCGGGTGGGGCCACCTATCCCGGAGGGCCCCGTGGGCTGAAGTGGGAGGGGAACCAGCCCCTAGTGTACTGGTGCGCCCCCCGTTGGGCCCCCCTGCGCCTAGGGTTGAAAACCCTAGGGTGGGGGCGCACCCCACTTGCCTTGGGGGGCACTCCACCCCCCTGGCCGCCACCCCCTTGGAGATCTGATCTCTAGGGCCGGCCCCCCCTGGGGGCCTATATAAAGGAGGGGGGAGGGAGGGCAGCCGCACCTAAGTCTTAGCGCCTCCCTCCCCCTACTACACCTCTTCCTCCTCCCGCAGTAGCTTGGCGAAGCCCTGCCGGAGTCCTGCTGCATCCACAACCACGCCATTGTGCTATTGGATCTTCATCAACCTCTCCTTCCCCCTTGCTGGATCAAGACGAAGGAGACGTCATGCTGACCGTACGTGTGTTGAATGCGGAGGTGCCGTCCGTTCGACGCTAGGATCTCCGGTGATAGGATCACGACGAGAACGACTACCTCAACCCCGTTCTCTTGAACGCTTCCGCACGCGATCTACAAGTGGTATGTAGATGCACCTCTCTCCTATCACTCGTTGCTTAGATGACTCATAGATGGATCTTGGTGAAACCGTAGGAAAAAATGTATTTTCTGCAACGTTCCCCAACAGTGGCATCATGAGCTAGGTCTATGCGTAGTTCTCTATTGCACGAGTAGAACACAATTTTGTTGTGGGCGTAGATCTTGTCAACTTGCTTGCCGCTACTAGTCTTATTTTGCTTCAGCGGTATTGTGGGATGAAGCGGCCCGGACCGACCTTACACGTACGCTTACGTGAGACAGGTTCCACCGACTGACATGCACTAGTTGCATAAGGTGGCTAGCGGGTGTCTGTCTCTCCCACTTCAGTTGGAGCGGATTCGATGAAAAGGGTCCTTATGAAGGGTAAATAGAAGTTGACAAAATCACGTTGTGGTTATTCGTAGGTAAGAAAACATTCTTGCTAGAACCCAATTGCAGCCACGTAAAATATGCAACAACAATTAGAGGACGTCTAACTTGTTTTTGCAGCAATTGTCATGTGATGTGATATGGCCAGAAGTTGTGATGAATGATGAATGATATATTGTGATTTATGAGATCATGTTCTTGTAATAGGAATCACGACTTGCATGTCGATGAGTATGACAACCGGCAGGAGCCATAGGAGTTGTCTTTATTTTTTGTATGACCTGCGTGTCATTGAAGAACGCCATGTAAATTACTTTACTTTATTGCTAAACGCGTTAGCCATAGAAGTAGAAGTAGTCGTTGGCGTGACAACTTCATGAAGACACGATGATGGAGATCATGATGATGGAGATCATGGTGTCATGCCGGTGACGAAGATGATCATGGAGCCCCGAAGATGGAGATCAAAGGAGCTATATGATATTGGCCATATCATGTCACTATTATATAATTGCATGTGATGTTTATTATGTTTATGCATCTTGTTTACTTAGAACGACGGTAGTAAATAAGATGATCCCTTATAATAATTTCAAGAAAGTGTTCCCCCTAACTGTGCGCCATTGCTAAAGTTCGTCATTTCGAAGCACCACGTGATGATCGGGTGTGATAGATCCTTACGTTCACATACAACGGGTGTAAGACAGTTTTACACATGCAAAACACTTAGGGTTAACTTGACGAGCCTAGCATGTACAGACATGGCCTTGGAACACACGAGATCGAAAGGTCGAACATGAGTCGTATGGAAGATACGATCAACATGGAGATGTTCACCGATGATGACTAGTCAGTCTCACGTGATGATCGGACACGGCCTAGTCGACTCGGATCGTGTAACACTTAGATGACTAGAGGGATGTCAATCTAAGTGGGAGTTCATTAAATAATTTGATTAGATGAACTTAATTATCATGAACTTAGTCTAAAATCTTTGCAAAATATGTCTTGTAGATCAAATGGCCAACACTCATGTCAACATGAACTTCAACGCGTTCCTAGAGAAAACCAAGCTGAAAGATGATGGAAGCAACTATTTGGACTGGGTCCGGAACCTGAGGATCATCCTCATAGCAGCCAAGAAAGATTATGTCCTAGAAGCACCGCTAGGTAAAGCACCCATCCCAGAGAACAAAGACGTTATGAACGCTTGGCAGTCACGTGCTGATGATTGCTCCCTCGTTCAGTGCGGCATGCTTTAGAGCTTAGAACCGGGGCTCCAAAAGAGTTTTGAGCGACATGAAGCATATGAGATGTTCGAGGAGCTGAAAATGGTTTTTCAAGCTCATGCCCGGGTCGAGAGATATGAAGTCTCTGACAAGTTCTATAGTTGTAAGATGGAGGAAAACAATTCTGTCAGTGAGCACATACTCAAAATGTCTGGGTTGCACAACCTCCTGTCCCAGCTGGAGATCAACCTCCCGGACGAGGCGGTCATTGATAGAATCCTTCAGTCGCTCCCACCGAGCTACAAGAGCTTTGTGCTGAACTACAATATGCAGGGGATGGTGAAGACCATTCCTGAAGTATTTTCAATGCTGAAGTCAGCAGAGGTTGAAATCAAGAAAGAACATCAAGTGTTGATGGTCAATAAGACCACTAAGTTCAAGAAGGGCAAGGGTAAGAAGAACTTCAAGAAGGACGGCAAAGATGTTGTCGCGCCCAGTAAGCCAGTTGCCGGGAAGAAGTCAAAGAATGGACCCAAGCCTAAGACTGAGTGCTTTTATTGCAAAGGGAAGGGTCACTGGAAGCGGAACTGCCCCAAATACTTAGCGGACAAGAAGGCCAGCAACACTAAAGGTATATGTGATATACATGTAATTGATGTGTACCTTACCAGTACTCATAGTAACTCCTGGGTATTTGATACCGGGGCCGTTGCTCATATTTGTAACTCACAGCAGGAGCTGCGGAATAAGCGGAGACTGGCAAAGGACGAGGTGATGATGCGTGTCGGGAATGGTTCCAAGGTCGATGTGATCGCCTTCGGCACGCTACCTCTACATTTACCCACGGCATTAGTTATGAACCTCAATAATTGTTATTTAGTGCCAAGTTTGAGCATGAACATTGTATCTGGATCTCGTTTAATACGAGATGGCTACTCATTTAAATCCGAGAATAATGGTTGTTCTATTTATATGAGAGATATGTTTTATGGTCATGCCCTGATGGTCAATGGTTTATTCTTAATGAATCTCGAACGCAATGTTACACATATTCATAGTGTGAATACCAAAAGATGTAAAGTTGATAATGATAGTCCCACATACTTGTGGCACTGCTGCCTTGGTCACATTGGTGTCAAGCGCATGAAGAAGCTCCATGCTGATGGACTTTTAGAGTCTCTCGATTATGAATCATTTGACACATGCGAACCATGCCTCATGGGCAAAATGACCAAGACTCCGTTCTCTGGAACAATGGAGCGAGCAACCAACTTATTGGAAATCATACATACTGATGTGTGTGGTCCAATGAGTGTTGAGGCTCGCGGAGGATATTGTTATGTTCTCACTCTCACTGATGACTTGAGTAGATCTGGGTATGTCTACTTGATGAAACACAAGTCTGAGACCTTTGAAAAGTTCAAGGAATTTCAGAATGAGGTAGAGAATCAACATGAACGGAATATAAAATTCTTATGATCAGATCGTGGAGGAGAATATTTAAGTCATGAATTTGGTACACGCTTAAGAAAATGTGGAATCGTTTCACAACTCACGCCGCCTGGAACACCTCAGCGTAAGGTGTGTCCGAACGTCGTAATCGCACTCTATTAGATATTGTGCAATCTATGATGTCTCTTACCGATTTACCGCTATCATTTTGGGGATACGCTCTAGAGACAGCTACATTCACTTTAAATAGGGCACCGTCTAAATCCGTTGAGATGACACCGTATGAATTATGGTTTGGGAAGAAACCTAAGCTGTCGTTTCTAAAAGTTTGGGGATGCGATGCTTATGTCAAGAAACTTCAACTTGAAAAGCTCGAACCCAAGTCGGAAAAATGCGTCTTCATAGGATACCCTAAGGAAACCATTGGGTATACCTTCTACCTTAGATCCAAAGGCAAGATCTTTGTTGCCAAGAATGGATCCTTTCTGGAAAAAGAGTTTCTCTCAAAAGGAGTAAGTGGGAGGAAAGTAGAACTCGATGAAGTACTACCTCTTGAACCGGAAAGTAGTGCAGCTCAGGAAAATGTTCCTGTGGTGCATACACCGACTAGAGAGGAAATTAATGATGATGATCAAGGTACTTCGGATCAAGTTTCTACTAAACTTCGTAGGTCCACAAGGACACGTTCCACACCAGAGTGGTATGGCAACCCTGTCCTGGAAATCATGTTGTTAGACAACGGTGAACCTTCGAACTATGAAGAAGCGATGGCAGGCCCAGATTCCAACAAATGGCTTGAAGCCATGCAATCCGAGATAGAATCCATGTATGAAAACAAAGTATGGACTTTGACTGACTTGCCCAATGATCGGCGAGCGATAGAATACAAATGGATCTTTAAGAAAAGATGGACGCGGATGGTAATGTCACCATCTATAAAGCTTGACTTGTTGCTAAGGGTTATCGACAAGTTCAAGGGGTTGACTATGATGAGACCTTCTCTCCCGTAGAGAAGCTTAAGTCCGTACGAATCATGTTAGCAATTCCCGCATACTATGATTATGAGATATGGCAGATGGACGTCAAAACGGCATTCCTCAACGGTTATCTTAAGGAATAGTTGTAAATACTGCAGCCAGAAGGTTTTGTCGATCCTAAGAATGCTAACAAAGTATGCAAGCTCCAGCGGTCCATTTATGGGCTGGTGCAAGCATCTCGGAGTTGGAACATTCGCTTTGATGAAATGATCAAAGCGTTTGGGTTTATGCAGACTTATGGAGAAGCCTGCGTTTACAAGAAAGTGAGTGGGAGCTCTGTAGCATTTCTCATATTATATGTATATGGGAAATGATATAGAATTCTTGGACATCATTAAGGCCTACTTGAATAAGTGTTTTTCAATGAAGGACCTTGGAGAAGCTGCTTACATATTAGGCATCAAAATCTATAGGGATAGATCGAGATGCCTCATAGGTCTTTCACAAAGCACATACCTTGAGAGATTTTGAAGAAGTTCAAAGTGGATCAGTCCAAGAAAGGCTTCTTGCCTGTATTGCAAGGTGTGAGATTGAGCTCGTCTCAATGCCCGACCACAGCAAAAGATAAAGAAGAGATGAGTGTCATCCCCTATGCCTCAGCCATAGGATCTATTATGTATGCCATGTTGTGTACTAGACCTGATGTAAACCTTGCCGTAAGTTTGGTCGGAAGGTACCAAAGTAATCCCGGCAAGGAACACTAGACATCGGTCAAGAATATCCTGAAGTACCTGAAAAGGACAAAGGACATGTTTCTCGTTTATGGAGGTGATGAAGAGCTCGTTGTAAAGGGTTACGTCGATGCTAGCTTCGACACAGATCTAGATGACTCTAAGTCACAAACCGGATACGTGTATATGTTGAATGGTGGGGCAGTAAGCTGGTGCGGTTGCAAGCAGAGCGTCGTGGCGGGATCTACATGTGAAGCGGAGTACATGGTAGCCTCGGAGGCAGCGCATGAAGCAATTGGGGTGAAGGAGTTCATCACCGACCTAGGAGTCATACCCAATGCGTCGGGGCCGATCAAACTCTTCTGTGACAACACTGGACCTATTGCCCTTGCCAAGGAGCCCAGGTTTCACAGGAAGACCAGGCACATCAAGCGTCATTTCAACTCCATCCGTGAAAATGTTCAAGATGGAGACATATATATTTGCAAAGTAGATACAGATCTGAATGTCGCAGATCCGTTGACTAAACCTCTTCCGCGAGCAAAACATGATCAACACCAGAACTCTATGGGTGTTCGATTCATCACAATGTAACTAGATTATTGACTCTAGTGCAAGTGGGAGACTGTTGGAAATACGCCTTAGAGGCAATAATAAAAGAATTATTATTATATTTCTTTGTTCATGATGGTTGTCTTTTATTCATGCTATAATTGTATTATCCGGAAATCACAATACACGTGTGAATACTCAGACCACAACATGTCCCTAGTGAGCCTCTAGTTGACTGGCTCGTTGATCAATAGATAGTCATGGTTTCCTGACTATGGACATTGGTTGTCGTTGATAACGGGATCGCATCATTGGGAGAATGATGTGATGGACAAGACCCAATCCTAAGCATAGCAAAAGATCGTGTAGTTCGTTTTGCTAGAGCTTTTCCAATGTAAAGTATGTCTTCCTTAGACCATGAGATCGTGTAACTCCCGGATACCGTAGGAGTGCTTTGGGTGTACCAAACGTCACAACGTAACTGGGTGACTATAAAGGTGCACTATAGGTACCTCCGAAAGTGTCTGTTCGGTTGACACGGATCGAGACTGGGATTTGTCACTCCGTATTACGGAGAGGTATCACTGGGCCCACTCGGTAGTGCATCATCATAATGAGCTCAAGGTGACCAAGTGTCTGGTCACGGGATCATGCATTACAGTACGAGTAAACTGACTTGCCGGCAACGAGATTGAACGAGGTATTGGGATACCGACGATCGAATCTCGGGCAAGTAACATCCCGTCTGGCAAAGGGAATAGTATACGGGGTTGCTTGAATACTTGACATCGTGGTTCATCCGATGAGATCATGGAGGAGTATGTGGGAGCCAACATGGGTATCCAGATCCCGCTATTGGTTATTGACCGGAGAGCCGTCTCGGTCATGTCTGCATGTCTCCCGAACCCGTAGGGTCTACACACTTAAGGTTCGGTGACGCTAGGGATGTATGAATATGAGTATGCAGCAAATCGAATGTTGTTCGGAGCCCCGGATGAGATCTCGGATGTCACGAGGAGTTCCGGAATGGTCCGGAGTTAAAGAATTATATATAGGAAGTGTTGTTTCGGCCATCGGGAAAGTTTCGGGGTCACCCGGTATTGTACCGGGACCACCGGAAGTGTCCCGAGGGTCCACCGGGTGGGGCCACCTATCCCGGAGGGCCCCGTGGGCTGAAGTGGGAGGGGAACCAGCCCCTAGTGGGCTGGTGCGCCCCCCCCCTTGGGGCCCCCTGCGCCTAGGGTTGAAAACCCTAGGGTGGGGGGCGCACCCCACTTCCCTTGGGGGGGACTCCACCCCCCCTGGCCGCCGCCCCCTTGGAGATCTGATCTCCAGGGCCGGCGTCCCCCCCTGGGGGCCTATATAAAGGAGGGGGGGAGGGAGGGCAGCCGCACCTAAGTCTTGGCGCCTCCCTCCCCCTGCTACACCTATTCCTCCTCCCGCAGTAGCTTGGCGAAGCCCTGCCGGAGTCCTGCTGCATCCACCACCACGCCGTTGTGCTGCTGGATCTTCATCAACCTCTCCTTCCCCCTTGCTGGATCAAGATGGAGGATACGTCACACTGACCGTACGTGTGTTGAGCGCGGAGGTGCCGTCCGTTCGGTGCTAGGATCTCTGGCGATAGGATCACGACGAGAACGACTACCTCAATCCCGTTCTCTTGAACGCTTCCGCACGTGATCTACAAGTGGTATGTAGATGCACCTCTCTCCTATAACTCGTTGCTTAGATGAACTCATAGATGGATCTTGGTGAAATCGTAGGAATTTTTTTTATTTTCTACAACGTTCCCCGACAGAGGCGCCGTTGTACTCAAAGTGGATCGCGAGGGCCCCCTCTGCACGGCAGCTCGAGTGACCTCGCCCCATCCGCGGGTCATGAAGACATCACCAGGGGGCACCACCTTGACCTCATCCCCGGTGGCCAGGCTGCAGCAGCCTGATTGCTGCAGCCACAACTCAAGTGACCCCCTCGGTGGCAGCTCATCGGCAAAGAACCTCGGGAGCCGGATCCCTGAGTCGAGCGACATCGCTTTCCAAACCACGAACTCGCGTGAGCTGCCCTTGACGTGGTTCCACGGTTCAGTCGGAAGGACGGTAGTGGCTCGTCCCTCGCCGCCTGGGGTTGCCCGATAGCGCGCGTTGCCGTCCTGCGCCCGGGCGTAGAAGGGAAGGGGGAAGCCAGGCGGAGGCCTCGATTGCCAAGGCCTGGTCACCTCTTGCCTCCCACCGGCATCACAGGGATGACAGAACCACTTTTTTCAGTGGAAGTGGATCAGGCCCCTCCCGAGGGGCTTTCCCCTTTTCAGCCGCAGAAAACCTGCAGATCGGTGCCATGGGAGCAACAACAAGATGGAGGAGAAGAAGGGTGAGCAGCGAGAAGACGGAGGAAGAGATGAGCGGGGGGGCTCTACCCCTCCCCTTATTTATAACCAAAGGAAGGCCAACCGCAGGCCTCCACGACCTCACATAATGATGATCTCCTGCATGCAGCATCGACTCGTCAAGTCGAACGGTTGCCGAGGCAGCATGGGGAAGTGCAGACGCACACGTCCCATCAATCGCCATGCGTCATTCAAGGCCGTAGGCGGTTAGGGCCCTCGACGCTCCACACTTGCCCTTTGGCTTCGCCTAGAAGCCAAGTCCGAGTGCGCCTTGGGCCCGGGGGCTACTGACGGCATTCTGGATATGGGGGTACCCAGACTTGCCTGCCTGTGGCCCACTGCATGGCACCATCAGCGGCCTGGTACGGCCTAGCTTCAGCATCAACAACTCAATACCCTCACGAGGGGCCATGCCTCGCGAGGCGGATGATGCGAAGACCTCCAAGGGGATCGGCCTCCTCGGGCTGGCTCCCGAGGGGCAGAGACTTCTATGCAAGGTGCACCTCACGAGGCTCAACTGACGTGAGCCATGATGACCAAGGCTAGGCGTGCGCCAGCGGGCGCATAGTACTAGTTTCCTCTTTGGTGCAAAGAGGGCAAGCAGCAGGCACAGAGTCCTGAGGAATCAGCCAAAGGTTTCCATTCTGGTGCAACAAGAGCAAGACTGATAGGACGGATGTCATCGCCGAGCCCACCGCAGTGTCACGACCAAAGGCTTTTGTGGATATGATGTACTTCCTGTCCCAGTTCAAATCAGGCCATTGTGGGATACCTTCCCGCCAACATTTGGGAAGAGGACCAAGGCCACTATAAATAGTACTTAGCTACCACCAAAAGAAGGGGGTCGAGTCCATAGGGAAAGAGTAGAATAGGGATGGGATCCATCCTCAACCGACCACCTCACCAGCTCTCTTGAGATCAAGAACACCTCACCTCCTAACGGTTGTTCATCCACTGTACTAGTTCATCCTCAGCCCCTCGAGGCAATCCACCAAAACGCTGGAGTAGGGTATTACACCGCAAGGGTGGCCCGAACCAGGATAAACTGTTGTGTCTCTTTGTCCCTTTGAGCTCGATGTGCTAGGATTAGAAGATCGCGAGTAGGTGGGCTGGGTAGGTTGAGATCTCTGCATGCACCCTAGATATTGAACCTATCAAGGGTTTGCGGAACCCGAAATCCGACCGGCTCGACGATGACATCCACCCTGCCGTTCTTGTGGTCGTTGTCTCGTTGCAAGCAAATGGCAACCTTTGGATGATTCCTTGGGACTCCACACCTGCGCTCGGCTCCTTTGCACTGAAGAGGAAAGTTGCTGCTCTACGCCTGCTGGCACGCGCCTAGCATTGGTCGTCATGGCTAATGTCATTTGAGCCTCGTGATGCCGGGTCTTGCATAGAAATCTCTGCCTCGTCAGGAGGACACCTAAGGAGGCCGCTCCCTTAGGAGGTCTTGATGTCGCCCCCCTCGCGAGGGCATTGTCTTGTCGTGGTTGTAGATGTGCCGTACCAGGCCATCGATGGAGCCATGCTGTGGGCCGTAGGCAGGCAGGTCTGGGTACCCTGGTTCCCAGAACACCGATAGAGAGGAAAACGAGAGGCAAATGGTGAATAATGTAATGCAAGAGATGAGAGTTTATGATGGGTACTTGGTATGTCTTGATTTGGCATAGATCTCCCCAGCAACGACGCTAGAAATTCTTCCTGCTACATCTTAAGCTTGCGTTGGTTTTTCCCTTGAAGAGGAAATGGTAATGCAGCAAAGTAGAGATAAGTATTTCCCTCGGTTAGAGAACCAAGGTATCAATCTGGTAGGAGACAACGCACAAATCACCAATACCTGCACAAACAATCAAACAACTTGCACCCAACGCGATAAAGGGGTTGTCAATCCCTTCACGGTTACTTGCAAAAGTGAGATCTAATAGAGATAGATGAAACTAAAAAAAAGATAAATTAATTTTTTTGTTATTTTTTGGTTTATGGATCTGAAAGTAAAAGATTGCAAAATAGTAGATCGACAACTTATATGATGGAAAATAGACCCGGGGGCCATAGGTTTCACTAGAGGCTTCTCTCAAGATAGCAAATAATACAGTGGGTGAACAAATTATTGTCGAGCAATTGATATTAAAGCGCAAAGTTATGATGATATATGAGGCAATGATTATGAAATATAGGCATCACGTCCGTGTCAAGTGGACCGAAACGATTCTGCATCAACTACAATTACTCCAGACATCGACCATCTCCTGCCTGCATCTAGATTATTAAGTTCATAAAGAACAGAGTAACGCATTAAGTAAGATGACATGATGTAGAGGAATAAACTAGAGCAATATGATGTAAACCCCATATTTTTTATCCTTGATGGCAACAATACAATACGTGCCTTGTTGCCCCAACTATCATTGGGAAAGGACACCACAAGATTGAACCCAAAGCTAAGCACTTCTCCCATTGCAAGAAAAACCAATCTAGTTGGCCGAACTAAACAGATAGTTCGAAGAGAATTACAAAGATATCAAATCATGCATATAAGAATTCAGATAAGATTCAAATAATATTCATAGATAAGTTGATTATAAATCCACAATTCATTGCATCTCGACAAACACACCGCAAAAGAAGATTACATCGGATAGATATCCAAGAACATCAAGGAGAACATGGTATTGAGAATCAAAGAGAGAGAAGAAGTCATCTAGCTACTAGCTATGGACTAGTAGGTCTGAGGAAAACTACTCATGCTTCATCGGAAGGTGAAAGTGCAACTAATCCCTGCGTCGTTTTCGTAATTCTTAACAACATATAGTTCATTGAACTAATGATCTTTCAAGATAATCATTTCAGAGAAGTTCAATGATTGGCATGGCATGGACTAGACATGTGGACCCCTCAAAATGAAAAAGATATATATTGGCAACAAGCTCAAGACTCTATAATTTTATTTTACTGATCCAAGATCACAATGAGTCCATAGGAAAGTGTCGGTGTACAAAACTAGGTGCTCTGCTTTTGTACCACTTTACTTGTGCATGGGCCGTCAGAGCCGCGCCCACGGCCACACTAAGCAGGCAGAGGGGGGGAGCCAAAGGCATAGAAGAATCAAGGCAACTCCAAGAACAGGAACACAAGGAGCGGAGAGAGCGAGGTGGACTGCCCCAGCAAGATCCTTGCCAGGGCAACTTGCCCAACGCCAGCGGAGCACGCCACCCTTGAGTCCAAGGTTCCCCAACGTCGAGGCCACACTGGAAACAACGATCGGGGGGCACCTCCATGGTGGCATGCAGATCTTCGTAAAGATCATGAACACACAAGATCAGATGAGCACCAGAAGATGACGATCCTCGGCAAGATCCGTGCCGATGAAATCCACGAGGCCTCCAGCAAGATCCTTGCCGGGGACAACCACAGTGCCGCGGCAAGACCCTTGTCGGGGCCCCAACAAGACCCTTGCCGAGGACATCAGTGGGGCCACGGCCAGGCCCGCGCCCGCGAAGGCTCCACCGCCGTTCCCATGTAGCTGCCAGCCCAGCCAGCCCGGCGAGCACCTGCGTGGCGACGTGCGTCCCCGAGGCCAACTTAGCAAGCACCTGCGTGGTGGCATGCAAATCTTCGTGAAGGTGCTGCCACCGTGCCAACTCGGCAGCCTGCTAGCCTACATGGCACTACACACAGCGCTGGCCTGGATGCGCGTCAAAGCGAGGCGAAGCGGGGACAACTAGAAGGGCACGTCGGCGGCGCATTAAATGCGTTTGTCCGACGCTGCCAGAGGATAGACTCAGCCACCGCATGCACTTTCCACCTCCTGTGTGCCACTTTGGCGTCCCCTTTTTCCTATAAAAGGAGGCCCGAGCCATTCTGGAGAGGGATTCGGCTTTTTGGACTACGCACGTACCGTAGCTAGTTCATGAACACAAGAACATTCAGATATACATCAAAGCAGGACTAGGGTATTACATGATCCTCAGTTCCTCACGGCCCGAACCTGGGTAAACGATCCTTGTGCTGGATCCTAGACCCGCTCTTTCCACAACCTCGCGCCCGCCGACCGTAGTAGGGATTCCAGTGATACCATAGGCGTCATTTCCACCGACATCTTTGGCACGCCATGCAGGGGGGCGCAGCTGTGAAAATCCGGTCTAGCAGCTAGTCTGATAGTTCTTCGTCGCCATGGATTCCAAGGAAGAAGGCGACAGAATGAGCGGCATCATGTGCGGACGCAGCAGATGCTCTCGCAGTGACATGAAAGCTAAGTCACGCGAAAATTTGAGCAATTATTTTTATACAAGGTTGTTCTCCTTCGAGATCTTTCCCTCTGTATGAGAAGCCTACACGCGATGGGGCCCTTCCACTATTGGCAACGCCCTGGTTCTATTTCGAGTCCGCTCAATAGTTCGAGCAGCTACGTCGAGAACGGTAGGGTGGCCTTCCGCTCTTGGCTACGCTCTCGTTCTATCTCGAGTTCGCTCGACAGCTCGAGCGGCCGCACTAAGGACGACAAGGTGGTTCACCTGGCAGCACGCACACCCGGCAGGCTATTGGGGACCCGTCCTCGAGGCACCGTGGCATGGGTTTACGCATCGGCAAGCCTACCCAATTAATGTAGGGTGGACATACAGAGAGAGATCAAATTGGAAAATAACATGCATCGTTTCAAAAGTACTGCAGAGTTATATTACATCAATTGTTGTTGTGGTTCTAACTAAAGATATAAATTGTCTTGGTCGTGAAACTGCAGTGGCGAGGGGAAACGGGGTGCCTAGTCCCGGAGCTTGCCTTCGATCCTCTCAATTCCGTCGACGCGGCTGATGATGGGCTTGATACGCTCCTTGAGCGGCGCGAGGTCCACATCCTCCGGCAAGCTCTCCATGTCACATCCCTAGCTTCTGGTAATGCTCTAGGCTAGCTTCATGTGTGCATCATGTCTATATTTTCGAAACTTGAATTGAGGAATTTTGGAAGACTCAAAAACTTAAATAAAAGAGGGGCAAAACCAAAACCAAAATATTTTGGAAGCTCTATATTTTCGAATCTCATTCATTGCTCCAAAATGCTCTTCTTAAATGTTTGATAATTTTTGGTAAGGGTTCTGGTCCCAACCAAAATATTGAACATTTTTAAGGAATTATTTTTGGGACTTTGGATTTAATTCATTAGCTATTTGAATTTGAATTATATTCATATAATTAGAATAGAATTTCAAATACCCCTGAAATATTTTATAAGCTTTTGGAAAAGTCCATCTAGCTATATAAAATATTCAGAGGAGTTTTTGGCATTGTTTGAATTATTTTAAATTCAAAAGAGTGGCAAAATAAATTAAATAAAACAAAACAGAAATAAAAGAGAGAGAGAAGGAAGTTACCTGGCCTCACCCGTGCAGCCCACCAGAGCCGGCCCAGCTCCTCCAGTGGCCCAGCTGGCCAGCCCATCTGGCCGGCCCAGCCCACCTCCTCCCCCTTGTCATCTTCCTCCTCTGCCAGGAGGACGAACAGAGGCGAGGCGTGGCGCGCGCCCGAGAGGCCTCGGCCACCTCCTGCTTCCCCCTGGCCACCTCCTGCTTCCTCTCGTCGCCCTGGACCCCGTCCGCAACGCCACGCACCCTCCCAGGCCTCGCACTCTCCCCGTGCCTTCTCCCCCCTTTCTCTGGCTCCCTCTCTCCTCCATCGAGCGGAGCCCCGTCGCCACCGACGCCGTTCGCCGCGGCCACCACCACCCCCTCTCCTCCCCGACGCGCTCCCGAGCTCCGTAGTGCCGCCCTCGACCTCCTCGACGTCTCACGCGACCAGAAGGGCCCCGAGCAGCCGCCATCGTCATCATCTCCAAGCTTCGGCCCCGGCGCCCTTCTCCGTCGATTCGGCCACTCCGACGCGCCCCCGAGCCCACTAACCCTCCCTGCAGCTCCGCGGTGAGCCTTTGACCCGATTCCCCCTCTCCCCGTGCCCTACCTCCCTCTCTAGCCGCCGTTCACAACGAGCCGAGAACCCCACGCCGCCGGCGATGTCGCCGCCGTCACTGCAGCTAGCAAGGCTCGAAACCGAGCACGGCACCGTGCTCCTAGCATCTTCAGGAGCTCGATGAGCCCCTTAGCCATCCCTCCCATCCTCTGTGGCCTCGCCCTGCTCGAACCCGAAGCTCCGGCCGCCGCACTTGCCATCGCCGTCGTCGGCTCCGGCCACCCCAGCCGCGGCCACAGCCACCGCTGGACGCGCCGCGTCGCGGACGTTCTAATGAGCCAAACCGCGCGCCAAACCATCGCCCCTAGCTCGAATCCGAGCCGCGCCGCCGTGCGGAATGGTCGCCGCCGGCGATACTCCGGCGACCGCCGACGTGGCACGCTTAATCAGTGATAATGGCCCCACTAATTAAACCCACACCCACTGACAGTGGGCCCCACCCCTGGTCAAACCCCAGTCAGCGCTGGGTCTGACCGGGATTAGCTCCCGTGCCACGGACGTGTGGCCCCCACACGTCAGGTTTGACCGGACCAGCCCCTGTTGACCTGTGATGTCATGCCAACGTCATGCTGACGCAATAATTCCTTTCTGAAATTTAAATAAATCTTAAATGATTTAATGATTCCAGAATATATTCTAAACTTCAATAAATCATAGAAAATTAACCGTAACTCCAAATCAAACAAGTTATATATGAAAAATTATTAGAAAAATTCAAGGAATCCATCTGTACCATTTTCATGCATGTTGGAACAACTTATAGCTGCTGTTTAGCACAAATCAATTAAATGGCATTTGAACAATCACATATGGAGTTTGAATTTGAATCTTGTATTCAAACCAACTTCATTTAATCTGTTGCTAGTTGCATTAGCTCAAAACACATTCATATTGCCATGTCATAGCATGCATCATTTTGTGCATTGCATTCATTGTGTTCTTCTATGTTGCCGGTATCTGTTCCCTCCCGGTAGACGATGTTCCGACGTTGTGATAGTTGACACTGATGAAGACTCAATGTTATCTTCAGAAGTGCCAGGCAAGCAAAACCCCCTTGTTCATTCTGATAAAATCCCACTCTCTCGCTCCTGCTCTCTTTTACTGCATGAGGACAACAACGACATATTTGTTACTTGCTGCGGTAGCTGAACCCCTTATCCTTTGCATGACCTGTCATTGCCACAGTAAATAGATGAAACCCACTAGCATGAGTAGGAGTTGTTTGAGCCCTATTGTGCCTACTCATTCATGTTTGTTTGTCATGCCTGCTATTGCTTAGAGTTGAGTCAGGTCTGATTTATCGGGGATGAATCAGAGGCGTGTGAACATGTCCTATTGTGTGTGAGCTAAGTGTGTGAACACGATTTGGTAAAGGTAGCGGTGAGAGGCCATGTAGGAGTACATGGTGGGTTGTCTCATTGCAGCCGTCCTCAGGAACTGAGTTCTGTGTTTGTGATCCATGATTCAGCTACTACCACGCATTGGGCCCGAAACCAATGGACCCTCTCGGCTTCTTAATCACCCTTGTCCTCTGTCCAGGAGTTGCAAGTAGTTTCTGGTGTTTGTAGTATGCTGGAGGCCGTGCGCAGCGCTAACCGGAGGGGTGGGCTATGATGCGGTAGGCACGTGGCCGGGTATACCGGGCGCCCGTTTGGTTTCACGAAACCCTGTTCACATCGTTTGGGGCTGTGAGCGAAACTCCGGCCGGATCTCCTCATGGATTGTGACGCCCGGATATTTAGCTACAGTAATTCCCTGCTAATGATGCCACGTCACTTCGATTACTATCGCTAATCTCGTGTTAGTTCGGAACCGATTCAAATTCAAATTTAAAATATAGACAAACATCAAGTCAAAAGTTTTGAAACATTAAAACTAAAATGTTCAAGCTGAGACAGATAAATTCTAAATAATAACGGTGGAGAAACCACACTTGTATAAAATATGCAAATACTCAAAATGAATAAAATAGTAGCAAAAACAATTAGTTAAATGATTATCAAATAATAAACAATTACAAACGATTTTATATTAGGTTTCAAGATAGTTGTGGTAGAGGCATAGGTATTAATAATATTTTAGGTACAACTTGGGTATTTCATAAAAACATAAATTTAATAAAAAAAAAGAAGAAATGAAATAAAATAGAAAATAGAAAACAGTAATAACTAAACTAAAATAAAATAGAACCCCCTCTCCCTGGGCCTCTCGGCCCACCTAGCAGTCAGCCGGCCCACCCCAATACCCCTGGCCTATTTCCCCCGTACCCGACCGAAACCCTAACCCACGGTCGCCCCA
>NC_057804.1:157420973-157428332 GCF_018294505.1 Triticum aestivum | reverse complement strand
AAAAAAATTAATTAATTAATTAATTAATTAAGGAATTAATTAAGTTAATTAATTATAATTAGGTTAACCTAATCACTAATTAACCTAATTAACTGTTAGTTAATTAAAACAGTGTATGACATGCGGGACCCACACGTCAGATTGACCCAGTCAACTCCCTGTTGACTGCTGACGTCATGCTGACGTCATGCTGACGTCATGATGACGTCAGCGTGCACTATTCTGGATAATGTTAGATTTAAATAGTTAAATAAATTCTAAAAATGATTAAAACTTTAGAAAATCATATCTCTTAATCCGTAACTCGGATTAAAATGTTTTCAACATGAAAGTTGCTCAGAACGACGAGACGATTCCGGATACGCAGTCCGTTCGTCCGCCACACCCCTCTAACCTATCGAACCCGCAACTTTTCCCCTCCGGCTCCTCTGCCCGAAAACACGAAACACCGGGAATACTTTCCCGGATGTTTTCCCCCCTTCACCGGTATCACCTACTACCGCGTTAGGGCACACCGAACACCGCGTATTGCCTTGTTATATTTTGTGATGCTTTGTTTGCTCTGTATTCATTATTTCTTCCCCCTCTTCTCTCCGGTAGACTACGAGACCGACGCTGATGCCACCGAGTACGACTACGTCACCGACGACCCCTCTCTCTTGCCAGAGCAACCAGGCAAGCCCCCCCCCCCTTGATCACCAGATATCGCCTATTCTCCTCTATACTGCTTGCATTAGAGTAGTGTACCATGTTACTGCTTTCGTTAATCCTATTCTGATGCATAGCCTGACATTGTCGCTACATCTGTTGATACCTTACCTGCAATCCTAAATGCTTAGTATAGGATGCTAGTTTATCATCATTGGCCCTACATTCTTGTCAGTCTGCCTTGCTATACTATCGGGCCGTGATCACTTGGGAGGTTATCATGGGTATATACTATACATACATACATACTATACAGATGGTGACTAAAGTCGGGTCAGCTCATTGAGTACCCGCAAGTGATTCTGACGAGGGGGCTGAAAGGACAGGTGGCTCCACCCCGGTAGAGGTGGGCCTGGGTTCCCGACGGCCCTCGACTGTTACTTTGTGGCGGAGCGACAGGGCAGGTTGAGACCACCTAGGAGACAGGTGGGCCTGGCCCTGTTCGGCGTTCGCGGATACTTAACACGCTTAACGAGATCTTGGTATATGATCTGAGTCTGGCTACGAGCCTATACGCACTAACCATCTACGTGGGAGTAGTTATGGGTATCCCGACGTCGTGGTATCAGCCGAAGCACTTCAGACGTCAGCGACGGAGCGGCGCGCGCCGGATTGGAACGTAAGCCTGCTCTTGTATTAAGGGGGCTAGTTCTGCTTCCGGCCGCCCTCGCAACGTGCAGGTGTGCTATGGGCGATGGGCCCAGACCCCTGTGCGCTTAGGTTTAGACCGGCGTGCTGGCCTCTCTGTTTTGCCTAGGTGGGGCTGCGACGTGTTGATCTTCCGAGGCCGGGCATGACCCAGGAAAGTGTGTCCGGCCAAATGGGATCGAGCGTGTTGGGCTATGTGGTGCACCCCTGCAGGGAAGTTAATCTATTCGAATAGCCGTGATCTTCGGTAACAGGACGACTTGGAGTTGTACCTTGACCTTATGACAATTAGAACCGGATACTTAATAAAACACACGCTTCCAAGTGCCAGATACAACCGGTGGTCGCTCTACCTCAGGGATATGAGGAGGGGATCGCCGGGTAGGATTATGCTATGAGATGTTACTTGGAGATGCTAGTTGGAGGACGTCAATCTACTCTCTTCTACATGCTGCAAGACGGAGGCTGCCAGAAGCGTAGTCTTCGACAGGATTAGCTATCCCCCTCTTATTCTGGCATTCTGCAGTTCAGTCCACTGATATGGCCTCCTTACACATATACCCATGCATATGTAGTGTAGCTCCTTGCTTGCGAGTACTTTGGATGAGTACTCACGGTTGCTTTCTCCCTCTTTTCCCCTTTCCCTTCTACCTGGTTGACGCAACCAGATGCTGGAGCCCTGGAGCCAGACGCCACCATCGACGACGACCCCTACTACACCGGAGGTGCCTACTACTACGTGCTGCCCGCTGACGACGACCTGGAGTAGTTTAGGAGGATCCCAGGCAGGAGGCCTGCGCCTCTTTCGATCTGTATCCCAGTTTGTGCTAGCCTTATTAAGGCAAACTTGTTTAACTTATGTCTGTACTCAGATATTGTTGCTTCCGCTGACTCGTCTATGATCGAGCACTTGTATTCGAGCCCTCGAGGCCCCTGGCTTGTATTATGATGCTTGTATGACTTATTTTATTTGTAGAGTTGTGTTGTGATATCTTCCCGTGAGTCCCTGATCTTGATCGTACACATTTGCGTGCATGATTAGTGTACGATTAAATCGGGGGCGTCACAAGTTGGTATCAGAGCCGACTGCCTGTAGGAATCCCCCTTCCAACTCCTTGGCCGAAGTCGAGTCTAGACTTTACAAAACTTTTACTAACATGGCGGTGCGGCCCATGGGCCCACGTTGCCATTGGGTGGTATTAGGATCTTTTACTCCTCGATCTTTACTCTGGGATTCTGAACTCTCTTCTATTCGGGTTAAACGATTTTGCTAAAAACAAAACTAACTTTAGGTTCTCGCAAGTACTTTCTCCCGGAGAGCCCCTCACTTCAGATGATCGTCTGCTAATCAGAAGATTCCGAAGATACTCTCGGATATTCTCTCGAGACTTTGTGCCCATCACTTTTGCTATTCCTGACCACCGATAAATCCGTGGATAACTACTTACACTTGCCATTCATACGATCATCCCCCATTGATCTTATTATTGCAAGATACTCCGAAGTTTTCTCTATTGTTCCGAGAATACTTTGTGCCTACTGCCTAGCAGTTCTTTGCCACCTGAATACCCCTTCAAATAAATCCTCGCACTTGTCGAGTATCCGCTCAACCCAGTTGTTCATGTGATTCACAAAATACTTTCAAATACTACTCGATCTTCCGAAAATCCTGAGCAGCCTATTGCTCTTGAAATTCTTGCTTGCTTGCAATATGATTAATCCCATAAGTCTCGTAATCTTAATGGCATACCTTGTCATTATCATTTTGAGTCTGTTGATTCAATATGTTGCGAATTCTCGCAATACTCAAATAGATCCTAGAATTCATCCTTCCGGCTCAGACGTCATTTTGAACATGAGTTGGTTCTCGACCAAACTATCTGTCATCGATTGTGCCTCTGGTATATTCAATTGATCCATCCTTGATCAGAACGTCTGCTTCTGGTCCTTTGTTTTGGAAATCATAATTCCTTTGCAGTTAAGCGGTGAATTATTCAGATGCTTCCATAACCTGTTGCATTTGCATTCCTTCCTCTTCTGGTTGAGTATCGATACTCATATCAGATCCTTTGTGGACCATCAAGTCCTTTGTTGGATTGTTATCCGACAGTGTCCTTCACATTTGATCACCTTGTGAGTTCTTCCCCTGACACATAATGCCTTTGTTAAATTGTATCCTCTACTTTCTCAACCATGCTCTGCCTTCGAGCTTGAGTTAATTACTTCTAAAGATTCTGGTATATGATTCTAAGATGCCACGATGGGTTGAACCTATGCCTTCCTTGATATGTGTGAACTCGAAAGTTTTCACGAATAATACTCTTCTGGTGCTTCGCCAGAAAAAATTTCAACACTGCAACTTCATCGAACGTGAGAAGTGAATGAAAACCTATGCATCGGAGAAGTGGGAGTCGACCTTGAACTTGTGTTCATGCCCATGGACACGATGTAGATCTTATCATTAGAGCTTCTCTTGAATTAATTATTCCCTTGGTATAAGTTTTTCTTATATCAGGGATCTGGCCTTTTGCATCCGTGGTTCCGACCATGTTTGTTCTTCTTTGATTCCATTTCTCGGACAAGTTAAACAATTGTCTTCTATGGATCAATACCCCAGTCCAACCTTTACTTTGATCTTCTGTCGAGTATTACCCCCCTGGTATCTCGAGATTATCATGGAACTGCATAACTTTTTATGAGTTCATCAAGTACTACCTTCCCACTGATTCCAATTTCTCATGGGCTCTGAGTTATTAAACACTCAAAGACACCGATAACTGAACCAAGTCCGCACTACGGTTCAACAACTCTTCAGTAAGCTTCTATAAGTACGAGTTTGTACCCGATCACGCCATTCCTAGCCTGTTTGGCTATATCATTGTCGTGATGATTTTAACTGTGCTACCCGGTCCTTCTTCTCGGAGCACAATTTTCGACGATGAATTAAGCTTACGTCGATTTTCCTCGTCATTCCCTTTCACCTTAAACAACAAGCTTGAGTTCGAGTTTATGTCATAACCGTGGTTCCATTAACCTCTTTCTTCATCATTACTTTGACTTGATGTCGTCGCTGATTGATCACATCGGCATGGAAACTCTCGACACTTGTGTCGTGATCATCATCAACCTTTATGAGCTCTTCCAGGATATCAATCGAATTCCTGATGAGAAATACCATCCTTGCCCATGATGATTTGTCTTATCATCGGCCACTTATTGCCTTACCTCCAACACAAACATGATCGTGTTTTGTATTATACCTTGAGTTCCTTGTTATCCAGTAAATGTTCTTCTTTACCTTGGAACATTAACATCTCTTATGTCCTCAATGTTGTGAGAATTTCACCACCTCTGGAGAATTCTTGATACAAGTGATACTTATCACCATCACCATTCTTTTCTTGGTCTCCGTGTTGTTTCTAACCGGAATACCAACAAATGGTCTGTGATGTGTAAATTCTAAACTTCTAGCAACCCTATTGCTTTGAAGTTATTGGTCTACAGTTTCATTCTAAGTCTATTGCTTATTGAATCATCATTTGAACATTGATCGTGCTGCCTAGTCCAGATTCCTGGGTGCACCCTTCCATCATTGTTCAGTTGTGTATGTTTCCCTCGAGCATACACCATTATATCTTTTGATCCAACAAATGATATCTCCTTGTTCACTTAATGGTGGAAATCCATCTTTTGGGAATCTCGGTGAATTGCCGTTGAGTTCACCAGACACCTCCTTGTCCTCTCCTTGGGTTAATGATGAAATCTTGTTAACGGAAGTCACTTCATAGTTCATTTCCCGAGAATCTTACAGTGTCATCCTGTCAATTGGTGTTGCACCTTTCTTCTCAGGCATCCTGAGCCTGAGATATCCTGACACCAATCATACCTGAATCTCTGTTAGATATGATGGTTGGGACACCTTTCCAAGAGTTATGATGTTGATCCTTTGATGACTCGGTAACCTGATGTCATGCCTAGCACCCCCCCCCCGGCTGGAGGACCTATCATTATAGATTCCTTTTCAGCAAGGTTATCCGTTCATCCATGGGGAAATTGTAAGACTTATTCTACAAGTTATCCCTGATGGATCCTTCGTGTTTCCAAAGTCTGATCTTCACCTGAAGACCATGTCACTGCTATCTCGAAGCATGTCAATGGTACTCCGATTTTCAACAGGCACGTTTGAAGCACGATGCTATATTTTAATTATCAATTATCCTAACACCGTTGTATGAGTAATATCATGAGATTCCTCCCCCCTTACCTAAATGGTTTTCTACTTTATATCCTGTCATGGATATCTTGCTCTGCTTGTCCTTGGGAAGGATATACCCTCGAAATATGTGTTTAAACATATTTTCCTTTCCATTGTTCTGTTTAATCTGATGATCATATTTTCCTTCCATTGGTTTGTTTAAACCTCTTCTATGATCTATATGATCTAAGCAGTAATAATTCACTGCTTATGTAAACACCTCGGTGTACAACTCTGCCAGTGAGACCCTGTTTCTATTGTTGATGACATTTTGGTAACCGCCGACGGACGAGAACTTTGCCTCTTGGCCCGCCTCGTTTCAACGGGCAGGAAAATGGTTCTCTTTGTCCCTCGCCCTTGGTACCGACATTGTTGCCAACATAAATGGCAATCTACCCTCTGACATACCTTACTATCGTGACCGTGCAAGATGACGGCCCCCTTCCTACTTTCAACCACATGGTGGGCCCATAACCCATAGTTCCACAGGATCGAAACCTGACTCTCCTATGCAACCGTGTTTCTAATGGTTATTCTCCATCTTTGGCTTCGTATTTAATTCATGGGCCACCTTCCTAGTGCCCTATTCTGATACCAGACGCAATACCTTCCCATTGCTCTGAACCCCTGTCACACCTCGTATCAGGCAACAAACGATTGTCTATGCGCTTGGAAACTTCTATTTTGCACCTTCTTACTTGCTCTCGATAATGTCTTAAGTTTGAATTCGAGGGTTACTTCCTGCCACCTTCCCTGACGTTATCGACCGGATAGTCAACCTTGCAGAGGTCCGTCCGCTCGAAACGCCCCCTTTATTCTTTCGTAAGTACGATGGAGTTCCCGAAGAAAGGATGCTGACTTCATCATGATGACTGGAAGAAGAGTAATGAAGACATCAATGTAATGGATCGATCTCTTCGAGAAGAGCAACCAAGACCGAGAAGATTCGTTAGAGTTTCGTAACCAGATCTCCCCCTTACTTTCCCTCTTAAATCTCGGGACGAGATTTCTTGTAGTGGAGGAGAATTGTGACGCCCGGATATTTAGCTACAGTAATTCCCTGCTAATGATGCCACGTCACTTCGATTACTATCGCTAATCTCGTGTTAGTTCGGAACCGATTCAAATTCAAATTTAAAATATAGACAAACATCAAGTCCAAAAGTTTTGAAACATTAAAACTAAAATGTTCAAGCTGAGACAGATAAATTCTAAATAATAACGGTGGAGAAACCACACTTGTATAAAATATGCAAATACTCAAAATGAATAAAATAGTAGCAAAAACAATTAGTTAAATGATTATCAAATAATAAACAATTACAAACGATTTTATATTAGGTTTCAAGATAGTTGTGGTAGAGGCATAGGTATTAATAATATTTTAGGTACAACTTGGGTATTTCATAAAAACATAAATTTAATAAAAAAAAGAAGAAATGAAATAAAATAGAAAATAGAAAACAGTAATAACTAAACTAAAATAAAATAGAACCCCCTCTCCCTGGGCCTCTCGGCCCACCTAGCAGTCAGCCGGCCCACCCCAATACCCCTGGCCTATTTCCCCCGTACCCGACCGAAACCCTAACCCACGGTCGCCCCACTTCCCCCCCCACTCCCTCGATCCACCTCTCCCCTCTGCCCCCGATTGGATCTGGGGGGATCGACCAGCCGCCGCCGCCAGACCCGCGTCGCCACGCCCCACCGTCGTCGCCGATGCCTCCTCATCCCCGCAGTCTAGCCCCATG
>NC_057804.1:157420048-157420688 GCF_018294505.1 Triticum aestivum | reverse complement strand
CCTAACCCACGGTCGCCCCACTTCCCCCCCCACTCCCTCGATCCACCTCTCCCCTCTGCCCCCGATTGGATCTGGGGGGATCGACCAGCCGCCGCCGCCAGACCCACGTCGCCACGCCCCACCGTCGTCGCCGATGCCTCCTCATCCCCGCAGTCTAGCCCCATGGCCGGATCGACCAAGGCCGCCCCGATGCCGCGCGTCGACCCCGTCATCGCTCGACATCGACCATCGCCCGACGCGACCACGCCGGCGCCCTTCCCCACCGGCCTGCACCCGCTCCGCCGATGTCGTCCCCGTCACCCCCCTCGACCACCGCTGCCCAGACCCTACGCCTCCGGTGAGGCCACGGCCTCCGCGCCCCTCCTCTCCTTCCCTTGTCCCCACGTCGCGCCCGACCTCCTCGCCCCGCGCATGGCCTCGTGCGCGCCCGTCCGTTGCCCCTACGGCGCTACTACGCCCGCACATGGCCGTGCCCAGGCGCCCGTCTCCCACGCGCCTCATGCTCGCCCGCCTCTTGCTCCGGCCAACTGCCGCCGCGGCGCCGTCTCCGGCTTCCCCGTGTGCTTGCAGCCCCCCCCTGTGCACCGGTGCCTCTCGCTCGACGTTGTCGCCCTCGTCCGGCCGCACCTCTGCGGCGACC
>NC_057804.1:157417208-157418492 GCF_018294505.1 Triticum aestivum | reverse complement strand
CGCGTGGTCTTCGACGTTTAGCTTGTTACCTCAGCTACGATCTTGTGCCCTCGGCAGGATCTGGTAGATAGTCAGGCTTCTCAGCCTTTTTCATTTATAGATGTCTGTACTCAGACATGATAGCTTCCGCTTGTGCTTTGATTTGTATGCTCTGAATGTTGGGTCGTGAGACCCCTGTTTGTAATATCTCGCTCCTCGGAGCCTATTGAATAAATACTTGAGTTGTAGAGTCATGTTGTGATGCCATGTTGTATTTGCACATATCGAGCATATTGTGTGTATGTTATTGCTATGCTTGGTATGTGTGGGATCTGACTATCTAGTTGTTTATCTTTAGTAGCCTCTCTTACCGGGAAATGTCTCCTAGTGTTTCCACCGAGCCATGGTAGCTTGCTACTGCTCCGGAACACTTAGGCTGGCCGGCATGTGTCCTTCTTCGTTCCTGTGTCTGTCCCTTCGGGGAAATGTCAAGCGATGAATACCGGAGTCCTGTTAGCCTGCTACAGCCCGGTTCACCGGAGTCCTGCTAGCCCAGCGCTACAGCTTGGATTCACTCGCTGATGACTGACACGTTCGATGCTGGGTCATGGATGCCTGTCCCTGTAAGTCTGTGCCACTTTGGGTTTACGACTAGCCATGTCAGCCCGGGCTCCTTATCATATGGATGCTAGCGACACTGTCATATACATGTGCCAAAAGGCGCAAACGGTCCCGGGCTAAGGTAAGGCGACACCCGTGGGAATACCGTGCGTGAGGCCGCAAAGTGATATGAGGTGTTACATGCTAGATCGATGTGGCATTGAGTTGGGGTCCTGACAGCGTTGGTATCAGAGCTTGACTGCCTGTAGGATTACCAAGCCAAACTGGTCGAAGTTGAGTCTAGAAATTCTTAGTTATATAAGGGAATTGATTGTGGGATGGAACGTAAGGCTCTTTTTACTCCTTATACCTCATGGCCTTCTGATCTGAGTCATCATCTTCTCTTCTACGGGGATTAAGAACTAGGCTATCTCTTCTTTCTATCAGGATCACGTGTTACTAATCCGTAGACTTATAGATTGTTGGACTTAAGCCTCGTTTCAGTTCCTAGTACTTCTGTATGTTAACTGTTGATCTCGAGACCTTGATATTGTGCTTCTGAGTGGTTATGCCACCATTTTTGTGAATGTCTCAAGTCTTTTCTGAGCATTTACAGCCGTTATGCTGTCCGAGTCATCCCAGGTTTCTAAATAGTCTGATGCATTTGCAAAATCCTTTCCCTCTGGTTTCGATGTTCCTTTATGC